>NW_022196912.1:63949591-63984577 GCF_008632895.1 Mastomys coucha
AGAGGGAGAGGGAGAGGGAGAGGGAGAGAGAGAGAGATCTTTTCTTTTGTTAATTCAGAGACCTGGGCAGGTGCCTGGGAGCTGACTAATAGAGTCTTTTTCCTTGTTGTTGGAAAAGATACTAACTCTTTTAGAGACTTTGTCTTGTGGTTGGTAAAGATGTTGCTTACACTGGTCAATTTTGCATACTTGGATGCTTTTAAATGTAAAGGGCTGCTCTTCAACACTTTTTGGAAAATAGATCTGGAGTAAATGAATTCCTTTAGCTTTGTCTTTACCTATCATTCATTTCTAAAGAAGATATTTTTCAGGACATTGTGTTCTTAATGGGTTTTGTTTTCCTGTTTTGGTACCTTATTATGTCAATATACTATCTGTATGTCTGCAAAGTTTCAGCTGAGAAATGCACTGTTAGATATACTATGCCATTTTTATGTATTCACCATAGATCTTCTTAGATTCTCAGTTGGTTAGCTAATACATATCACAAGATCTTTCTTGTTTGACTTGCCTTTGCTTGTTAATCATTGTACTTCTTAAACACATATGTTTGAGGCTTTCCTCAAATTACAAGTGCTTTTACTTAACACATTTTTTGATTCTATGATATAATTGCATCACTTGTGCATTCTTTTTCATCCTGTCATAACTTTAAATATCCCTTCTCTAAAGGGAAAGTTCTGATACTATGTCTGGTTCTCTAATCGCTTCTCAATTTCTCAATAAAGAAAACCAGGAGCCAATTGTTGAGCAGAAGGTAGAGTGGGAGTTCCAGGTCCCAAGAGGAAAAGGAGATGCAGGGAAGGAGAAAAGGGCCTTCTTGGCCATGTTTTGGACTCTACAGTCATGTAAGGCCTCAAGGAAAGCTAAGGCCTACAGAAGAGCTTGTTCCTTGGTGCAACAATACATCAAGTTTGGGGCAGAAGGAGAGACGGAGATGATAAATTTGTAAGAACACACATTTCTAGGCAGGGGATGTATGCACCCAGCAAATGTGCCTAGTGGACAAGTTGTAAAATAACAGAGCTGTCTGTGTGTCTTTTATTCGTGGGTTCAAGTGTCTCAGGTGGTATACTTGAGTCTTCAGGTAGAACTATTTCTAATTTTCTGAGAACCTGCCAGAATGAATACCAGAGTGGTTGTGCAAGTTTGCACTCCTACAAGCAATGGAAGAGTGTTGCTCTAGTGGTAATTGGGCTATACCACTTTGGCTGGGAGCCACCTATGTACTTGCCTAGGAACTATCTAGATTTGCAAATGAGACACACACACACACAAACAAGTTACTTTTAAAATGCATTGGCTAACCTCAAAGAAAGGCTGGGTACTCCTAAACCTTCCCTTGCTACCCCAGGCCCAATGGAGAAGTGGCCAGTGGGCACCAACCTGAATTCTCACATGGCTGGTTGACTTTCACCTCTGTATCTTCTACATCCCATCTTTCTCCCCAAGTCATGGTGACTTTTCTGTTTCTTTTTTCCTAGTTCCTAGCCTGTACAAATTTGAAGGTCATACCCTGTCTCCCTTTGTCCAACCATTGGCCACTGGCATCTTTATTGATTGATCAAAAAAAAAAATGGGGACAAGGACTTTTAGCATTTGGACATGCGGATTCCCAATAAAATCAAAGAATTAAAACCAATCTCCAACATGTCCTTTTTCTTCACATCCCTGCCAGTATGTCCTGTAGCTTGAGCTTTTTATCCTAGCCATTCAGATTGGTGTAAGGTGGAATCTCAGGGTTGTTTTGATTTACATTTCCCTGATGACTAAGGATGTTGAATGTTTCTTTACGTGCTTCTTGGCCATTTGAGATTACTCTGTTGAGAATTGTGTTTAGCTTTGTACCCCGTTGTGTAATTGGGTTATTTGTATTTTTTATTTGTTTTGTTTTGTTGTTGTTTTTGTTATTTGTGGAGTCTAACTTCTTGAGTTCTTTATGTATTTTGGATATTAGCCCTTTGTTGGATATAGAGTTAGTGAAGATCTCTTCCCCATTTGTAGACTGCTATTTTGTCCTATTGACAGTGTCCTTTGTCTTTCAGGAGCTTTTCAGTTTCAAGATGTCCCATTTATCAATTGTTAGTCTTTATAACCTAGGCCATTGGTGTTCTCCTGTGCCAATGCATTCAAAGCTATTTCCCACTTTCTTTACTATTAGATTCAGTGTATCCAGTTTTATATTGAAGTCCTTGATCCACTTGACTTGAGCTTTGTGCAGTTGATAAATATGGATCAATTTGTATTGTTTTGCATGCATACCACCAGTTAGACAAGCACCATTTATTGAAGATGCTTTCTTCTTTCCACTGTATGGTATTGACTTCTTTGTCAAAAATCAAGTATCTATATGTATGTGGGCTTGTTTCTGGGTCTTTGATTCTATTCCATTAATCAACCTGGCTGTTTCTGCACCAATACTATGTACTTCTTATCACTATTGCTCTGTAATACAACTTGATATCAAGGACTGAAATTTCTCCAGAAGTTCTTTTATTGCTTAGAATTATTTTGGCAATCCTGTGGGCAGTCACCAGTCTCTTACTCTATTAGTGATGCTATGTTGTGCTTCTAGACAGGAGCCTTGCATGACTGTCCTGTGAGAGGCTCTACCCAGAAGCTGACTGAGACAGATGCACATACTCAAAGCCAAGCATTGGAATGACTTCTGGGACTTCTATGAAAGAGGTAAGGGAAGATTTGAAGGAACTGAAGGGATCAGCAACCCAACAGGAAGACCAACAGTGTCAACTAACTTGGACTCCCGATATTTCCCAGAGAGTAAGCCACCAATCAAAGAGCATAAATGAGCTTCTCTGAGATCCCCAGCCAATATGTAGCAGAGGGCTACCATCTCTGGCTATAGTGGGAGAAGATGTGTATAATCTTGTAAAGACTTGATGCCCAAGGGTGAAGAAATACAGGGGGAACCCTCTTAAAAGCAAAGGGGACAGAGGATTGGGGGAAAGAGCTCTGTTGCAGAGGGACCAAGATGGGCAGCATTTGAGATAAAAATAAATAAAATAATTAATTAAAACTTAAAAAAGAACCTTTTCTGGATAGTCTTTTAGAAATAGTCAGGGCATCTTGAGTCTTTGCGATTCTTTATTGGTATTTATACTCTTTAAGAGATATTTTTTTCCATAAATGAGTCTGGATACATGTGTAATGACACAGGTAATGTTCTTGTTTAGACAATAATATGCCTGATGTCTTTGCTCTAAACCATGATCAGGTACTGCTTTAGTCCTTCATCTAGAGACCACCAGATAATCATTGCAATTGATCTGAGCTGGATGGAAACTGAAATAACACAGACATGGCAAGATCAGAGCATCCTTCTTGGTGCATTGATAGTCCTGCTTCTTCTTAAGTAGAGTCTGGAAATTATACTAGAGAGGTAAAAACTTCTATTTATACTCAGCACCGACAACACTGGTATTTGCTTCTTGTTATAATTTGTAGCTGTCACTTTCTTTGTGACCATTTCACAATTTTCCATTATTTTTTGTTACTTTGAAGAATATGGAACAGATGTTTAAAATCTTTTCCTGTTGTTATTAATTACTTCTTTTTCAAAAGAATTTTAGACATTCTGCACTTTTTTATTTGGATTTCTGATGTCTATTTTACTTTGATCTTGGATCTGCTCAACTATGTATGTTGGTACACGTGTAAGAATAACGTTTTACTACGTGAGTTCAAATACAATGTAACCATATTTTTATATTGCATATTTTATTCTGTTGGTTCTCATTCTCCTTGATATACCATTTACAATTTTTACTTTCATATTTTATAGACCTACAATCCCATTTATGTTACTTTTTATTTTTCCTTCTGCATTACTAGACTTATTGACTTCTACAATGACCTGTTTCTGGACTTTATGTATAGAAAGATATGAGAGATACATTAGATTTACTAGTATATACACATGCACACACTTACACACACATATACAAATATATACACATACATTTGTAATTTGTATTTAAGCTTCTCTCATTGATACTGCTGGTTCGAATTCAGTCAGTAAAAGAACATTTTATTGTAGCATTTCCTCTTTATCAAGATGAAAGGTATGAAGGAAAAAAAAACACCCTCATCAGGATTCAAGGTGGGGACCCCAGCACCAGAAGGGTCATGAAACTTCTCTGAGGAGCTGGAGAGACCCACATACAGAAGCTTTGTGGGAAGCATGGCATAAGAGTATGAGTCTGCAGAGTCTTATACTACCTCCAGAACAACTAAAAACAAAACAAAAGAACAAAAAAAATCAATCAAACAAAAACAAAACAAATACAAACAAAACAACAAAAAAGCAGTTTTTATGAGAAGATGCTTTCAAAAAGTTGTCATAGAATTTGAAAAGAAAGATGATGAAGCATAACTGCAAGGCTGTGGAGAAAAGCAAAACTAGAGACAGAGCAGTGAAGACAATGGTTGGAGCATGGCTGCAGCAGACAAAGGAGCATGTCCATCCTTCCCAAGTAAGGCTTGGGGCAACAGGCCTGGCCCTATTAAGAAGCAGCTGCTATTGCTGTTGCAGTTCTTGCTGTTCCCTCTGCTGTGGAGAGGGGAGTATGGTGTTATAGCAATACTGGAGGACTGCAAACAGGATAGCTGTCACCAGTGAGAGAACAGGGAAGCTGGCACCGAGGCAAGGGAGCTGTGCAGTGGCCCAAAGCTCACAAGGATTCTGGAAATGTTGCCCAACTGCAAGGTCACCCTGACTCTCAGCAACAGGATATTTGAGAGAAGTCTCATAAATAGTTCAGTATTTAACAGAAACTTAGAACCAGACTACTAATGAGTCATTGCAATAAGTATTTGCACGTAAAGCTGTTTGGGTAAAAATATACTGTGTGGTGCAATTTACAATGCCACTTTAATAAATGAATGTGCAATAGAGAGTGGGAAAGATGGAAGAATAGAGCTGAAAACTTGAGAGAGAGAGAGAGAGAGAGAGAGAGAGAGAGAGAGAGAGAGAGAGAGAGAGAGAGAGAGAGGGGTAGGACTAGAGACACATAGCAAGACAGGTATTTAAGAGCTACTACATTGAACCAAGGAGCATGACATTGTCTAGTAGGAAGGATAGGGTAATGTACAGCAGGCTGGAATTCTCACAAGCTCTGCCCCTAAAGATGCTGCCCAGCTGCATGCTCTTAACTATAGCAAGTTATTCATGGGGTCTATGTCAATGTTCAGGTGTGTGCCAGCCAGTGACACATTGCTGTTTGTGGTCAGTGTTGCCCCAAGGAGCTATGTTGTTGTCCATGATCCTTGCTGCTGCTAGGGGCCATGTTTGAGCTCCTGGTTCTATATTGATGTCAGTGGTCTTCTGCTGCTGGAAATCATGCTTATGTCCACTACCAGGATTGCTGCAGGAGACCATGAATATATGTCATGGGATCCTGCTGTCATTGGAAACCATGGGAAAGGCCATGATCCCTGCTGCCACTGAATTTTATGGCTAGGAAGCTGTTTTTGCAATAATATCAATGACCGCAGACTTGTAATTGGGAGTAAGAGACACTGAAGTCTTCTGTGACACATCTCCTCCCCTATCAAAGAAACAGTACAATGGGAAGGTATTGAAGTTAGTCTTTAAAAATTTTGACAATGATGCCAATTTGTAGCTTTTCACAGATGATGGTTTCTGGTGGGGGTGTGGGAAAAAATTCATTTACTGTTAAAATCCTAGCCACGGTGAGGTTGACTATGGTCCAATGACTGTATGGGCAACACAAACTGAATTTGGTGTATTTTCCTTCCTTTTATGGAAGGAGAGCAGGAGAGTGGGAAGGTGAACCTTGGAGGAATGAGAAACAATTATAAGGGCCGTTCAAAAAAATAGAAGTATATTTTTGGGAAAAAAAAGAAAAAGAAAATGAAAAGAGGCCATTAACTGCACTAAGGTTTACTTACTTGTATTATATATATGAATGAATATATACTATGCATATACAGTTATTCATTTATATATGAATTTCAAAGGTAGAAAAAGGTTTTAGAATTTCTATGAAAGACTATGACACTAAAAACCTAGCATTTGTGAGAAATTTTATTGTATATAGTCTTGTATACCTTAGACAATACACTGTTTCCTAAAGTTAATTCATAAATTATTTTTTCTTACTATTTCATTAAGATTATTTTATTTTTTCATAATATTTGTGAACCAAGAACTGCAGTCTATCTTGTATACACTAAAATTATTATCTCCTTTTATAATTGTTCTTTTTCTTCCTTGTGGTCAAGGCCATCTCTTCTGTACTACAATTGAAGAGGTTACAACAAGTAAGAAAGATTATATTACCTGTTTAGTACTTTGAAAGTATAACTGTCATTTCTAAGTTCACTTGTGTGAATTATTTTTAATCCAAATTAAGGGAAGGGCAATAGAACCTTAGAGATGTCTAGCATGAGGGCATTCATCTTTTAGATTCCCATGGAGTTGTGTTCTTTCAGCTAAGGTGTCTGATTGTAAAAGTCTATAATCCTAGTTACTCCTAGGGCATCTTCTCATATTCCATCCTCTTCCTTGAACTTCTCCTTCCATTTCATGTTGTCCTGAATTTTTATATACCTTAGTCTTCTCAACTTTTTTTTTGTTTCTCAACTTATATAATTCTATTTTATATCTATACTCTTTCATGAGTTTTTTGTTATCAACTATTATTATAAATCATAGTTGTATTGGTGTTTAATTAGAGGAAAAATTTGTGTCTCCATATCACATACTGTGTTTGTGTGTGTGTGCCTATGTGTGTGTGTTAGATTGGTAAGTATGGAAAGTATCAGTACATTTCACATTACATCATAAGTGTGCATACTTGAGCCTTGCCCTTTAAGTGTGCTATGATAATGGCTATTGTTCTTATCATATGATCATAGTATGTGCAAAATATTTAATTCACAGTCAATTCTCTCCAGTAGAAAACTTGATTGCTCAAATTTCTTAAAATCTATTACCTTCAGAAATGTAGGTCCTATAAACAGAATAGAAAAAAATTATACAAAGGCTGGCACATTTTGTTTTACTCTAGTAATCACATACTAAACCTATAAAACACATATGCCCAGCATTTATCACCATAGCAAGTAAGTTTTCATTGCTGGTGACCAGGTGGCAGATATGTTCAAATTCCAAAGTTTTACTTTGAAGATCTCTACAAAGGGGCCCTTGGCATTCGTCAACAGCAGAGCATGCCTGCTTTAATGTGAACATTTGTTCTTAACATCTGTCCTTTCCCTGACTGCTCATGTCCTATACACTGGCTTCCTCTCTTTGTTTGCAAATGTTTGCTTTCCATATTATGTTATTCACCTGTATCTTCTCTTATATTCTAAACATATTTATTTTATAGAAAATTTTTTAATTTATCTATTAATGCAGTCAATGATGATTTAAACATCCAAAGACTGTGTGCATTTATAGTTTGAACACAAATTATTTCTGAATGGCTTTTATTAACTACAAATAGAAGATAAAAATGTCGAATATATGTAATCTATACATGTGATTTTTTTCAGTCATCCAAGTAGTTTCACATGATGTCTCATTTTAGTGCCTAAGTACTGAACTAAACTTCTAATATTATGTAGAAAAGTGACATGCATAGGCATCATGTCCCACAGGATTCACTGTGGCATCTTCACAGCTGATCTGCATTTGAATCATGGACTCCTGTGTATACCATGAAATGCTTTTTCATACAGAGTGGCATAAATGTTTATTTCCTTTCCTTTATTTTTCTAAAGCTAAATTAGTTCATGAGGCTAATTAGTTGTAAAAATAGGGTCCCAGCACATCTTATTGTTTATTTTTTAAAATATTTTCAATTTAGATTTAATGTTGTATACTGGAATATATATACATATGTGTGTGTTCTGATTTCATAGTAGTAAAGGATTATTACTTGTAGTTGCCTTTTTCTAGTTTTCTGATAATTTTGTTATTGATATTTTTCATAACTTGGGAATAAAAGTTTAATGTTAAATCAGTTTAATACTCTCACAAAATTATGCCAAATTCTTAATCTCTACTCTTACAAAGTGTAAATTTATTGAAAAGTATAGGATTTTCAAAGAGAAAATTAATTAAAATAGGAAAAACTTGCAGTAGGGTATTCCTTTAATACAATGGCAATGGGCTACATAAGAAGAGAATGACATAAAGGAAGATTGATAGGAGCAGTACCTCATTTTCTTAGTCAGGGTTTCTATTCCTGCATAAACATCATGACCGTGAAGCAAGTTGGGGAGGAAAGGATTTATCTGGCTTACTTCCACATGGCTGTTATCACCAAAGGAAGTCAGGACTGGAACTCAAGCAGGTCAGGAAGCAGGAGCTGATGCAGAGGCCATGGAGGGATGTTCTTTACTGGCTTGCTTCTCCTGGCTTGCTCAGCCTGCTCTTTTATAGAACCTAAGACCTCCAGCCCAGGGATGGCACCACCCACAAGGGGCAATTGAGAAAATGCCCCACAGCTGGATCTCATGGAGGCACTTCCCCAACTGAAACTCCCTTCTCTTTGATAACTCCAGCCTGTGTCAAGTTGACACACAAAACTAGCCAGTACAATTGACCCCTTATCAACTTGACACACAAACACATCACTATTAAGCCTCAACCCTTACTTTCTTATTCATCCCCAAGATCTAAAGTCCCACAGTCTTTACATATTAAAAGTTCAATCCATTTAAAATGTCCAATGTCTTTTAATATTCCAAGTCTCTTAACTGTGGGCTCCACTAAAATACATTCTTCATTCAAGAGGGAAAAATATCAGGGCACAGTCACAATAAAAAACAAAGCCAATGTCTGGGATCCAACTCATGATCTTCTGGGCTCCTCTAAGGACTTAACCAGTCACTTCTCCAGCTCTGCCCTTTGCAGCACACAGCTTGTCTTCTGGGCTCCAGATACCTGTACTCCACTGCTGCTGTCCTTGGTGGTCATTGTCTGGTACTGGCATTCCCAAAACACTGCTGTCACGGTGCCAAGCTTCAACTCCTTTTCATGACACCTTCAGTCCTGGGCCATCAATTGCAAACTGAGGCTGCACCTTCACTTATGGCCTTCCATGGCTTCTCACTGTGCCGAGCCTCAGCTGCTCTTCATGATCCCTTCGTGCTGTCAAAGCCAGTACCACCTGGGTGACTCTTACACGTTACCAAGTCCTGCTGCAGCACAAGGTACAATCTTGGCTATCTCAGGAACACAGCCTCTTTGTACTCTCAGAAAACACTTCCCAGATGTCACCTCAATGATGCTGGTCTCTTCTTAATCACTGCTAATTTCTTAGCTCCAGCTAACCAGCATCAATAGTCCTAGTAATGCAAAGTTTTCGCTTTATTAGTTCTGGTATCTTGTTAATCAGAGCTGATATTTCAGCCCCAGCTAACCAGAACCACAGAATCTTCACAATCAAAACAACATGGCCCTAAAAAGAGTCTTTAATTTTCCCTCTGAAATTTCACAAGCCAGGCCTCCATTTCTGCACTGTTCTCAACATGATCTTCCAAGCGCCTACAGAATATCCCACAGAGTTCTTAACAATCAGTGGCTCTTCTAGCTCAAAGTTCCAAAGTCCTTCCACAGTCCTCCCCAAAACATGGTCAGGTTGTCACAGGAATACCCCACTATGCTGTTACCAATTTGTCTTAGTCAGGGGTTCTATTTCTGCACAAACATCATGACCATGAAGCAAGTTGGGGAGGAAAGGATTTATTTGGCTTACTTCCACATTGCTGTTATCACCAAAGGAAGTCAGGACTGAAACTCAAGCAGGTCAGGAAGCAGGAGCTGATGCAGAGGCCATGGAGGGATGTTCTTTACTAGCTTGCTTCTCCTGGCTTGCTCAGCCTGCTCTCTTATAGAACCCAAGACCTCCAGTCCAGGGATGGCACCACATACAAGGGGCAATTGAGAAAATGCCCCACAGCTGGATCTCATGGAGGCACTTCCCCAAATGAAACTCCCTTCTCTTTGATAACTCCAGCCTATGTCAAGTTGACACACAAAACAAGCCAGTACACTCATGATGGTAAAGCACAACGTTGAGTTATGTACTTAAAATACAATGAATTCCAAAGGTGGTTGGGAAACCATCCCCAGT
The DNA here is from genome assembly GCF_008632895.1 of Mastomys coucha. NCBI lineage: Eukaryota > Metazoa > Chordata > Mammalia > Rodentia > Muridae > Mastomys > Mastomys coucha. The sequence goes on from NW_022196912.1 coordinate 63,959,719, forward strand.
GAGAAACAGGTAAGAAAAATCTCCTAAGTAGTTTCAGAGAATGTGAATTTCCACCAACGACTTTGACTTTAAGCTTTTAGATCTCAATACTAATCCATAAAAAGTTTATGGATTTATGTTTGTCATTACATTTTTCATTTAGAAAGGGGGACCTTGGCTTCCACTTGCCTACATTCACTACCCCTTCCACTCTTCTCTCTCTGTCTCTCTGTCTCTCTGTCTCTCTGTCTCTCTGTCTCTCTGTCTCTCTCTCTCTCTCTCACACACACACACACACACACACACACAAACACAGTCAAATGCAAACACACTATAATAACAGAAATAATGATAATGATGATGCCAATAATAATAATAATAATAATAATAATAATAATAATAATAATAATAAACAGTAAAAGTTTACATATGTAGTTGAGTTCCTAGGTGAACATATAAGGATCAGATGGTATCCTCAGTGAATGTGTGTTGCTGACATAAACATGGTCATGTCAGGATTCCTAATGCCTCAGAACCATGGGACTAGCAAAGTTCCCAAAAATATTCTTGTCAGGAATTTCTAGATGTTTCTAGCCTGCAACTGCTTCCCTCTAAAGAGCTCCCACAGTGATCTCCTACATTTGTCACCTCATTTAGTGGTATATAATAACCCCCTCGTAGTACAACAATATATAATAAACACTTTCTCAATTCAGATGTATAAAATTAACATGAAATTAACATGCTAAGTTCCTAACTGCTCCTGATGTGTCTCCATTAGAGTGTACATTATTCACCTGACCCCAGGTTTTCTCAACATGTATTTGTTTATCCATTCTTTCTTCAGTCTCATGTTGCCCCTGTCAGAGCAGTCCCCAAAGATTCGAAGATTGTAGCAAAAGCTTAAAAGTTAAAGAGAGAAAACATAAGAACTAAAGAAAACATTTATAGCTTATATATGTTTAATTCTAGGATGCAAAAGACAAAAAAAATCTTGAAACTCAACAATTAAAAGACAACCCAATTTTGAAATGGATGAATGGAGAATAAACAAACTTCTAGCTATTACATGAAAATTATATTTCCTTACTCATTAGTGACATGCAATTCAGAAACAGAGTGAAACACAACTTTAAGCCCACGGGTTTTGCTGCACACATTCTCAAGGATATGAAGTAATTTCAGCCCTCATTAGTGTTGGTGGCAATGTAAAATAGTGAAAGGTTCTGGAGGAAGGAATTTGGCAAACTTTTTCCAACACTAATATTCTCCCTCATCAATATTCATGTTGTTTGTTTAACATTTTCATGGCCAAATGTGATTCAAGGTACCAAGTAGGAAATTTCAAAAGGAGATAATTCATAAATTTAAATTGCATGTCATTCTGAACAGCATGGTTAAAAATCTCCTTCCATCCTACTCTGTGCTACCCATGCCAGGAATTATTTCTATTCATCATTCTCTACCATGAGCACACTATTCAGCATTCAGCAATGTAGTAGTCATCTAGACCTTCACAATTACTCTTGGAGCATTGTAATACTGTGTTCAATAGCTCTTATTTAGTTAACTCATAATGGTACCAACATATAACCATATTAACCCAACCTAATTGTATATACCAATGAGAATCTTCAAGATGCACACTCTGAACTTATCATTAAAAGTTTTTAACTTAAGAGCAAAAAATAAATCCATCGATGTTACTCAAACATAAAGATCCATTTTTACATTTGAAAATGTGAACAAGGAAAATGAAATCTAGACTGGTTTTGATGATATATCTGCAGAAACAAATCACTGCAGAACAATGCTTGACTACAGTAGTAAAGCCATCGTGTTTGTATGTGCAACAATACAAGAAACAAAAGCATCAGTTTTGTCCATACTTTCAACCATCCACTGGAGATTTTGGAATGTCCCTCATTGATAAGGCTAGATCTAGTAAATTAGGGTTATAAAACAGGCTAGCAACTAAAGTCATAGGTATTTAATTAAACAATATTTAAAAAAATGAGTCACAGAAGTTTGGACAGAAGTGTTCACAATAATATTATTTATAGTAACTTAAAAGTAGAAATAACCCAAAAGTCTCTTAAATAAAATTGGAGGAGCCAAGCATGTTCCATCTGTACATTGGGAAATTCTTCAACCATAGAAAGTTACTAGCATGCCATACATACTATTATATAAAAAATTCTTTAAATTGTTGCTAAAATGAAAGAAGTCATGGTAAAATATAATCCTTAATATTCTAATAAATGTAATCCTTAATATCCAGGACAAAAAGGCCTATAGATAGGGAAAGTAGAGCAGTGAATATCAGGAAATGGAGGCAGTGGGGAAATGGGTTGGCTAATAAACACACATGCATTTTCTTTAGGAGGTGGTGTCAATGAACTATGATCAACTACTGATGATCTAATTAACATTTTGGACCACAAAAAACATTTGTTTATACACAATAACGTGCACTGTTACAAATGTGAACTTTATGTTATGTGAGTTTTATTGCAATAAAATTATCAAGCTTTGCAAATGCCAGGGACCCCTGTAGCTGCTTGTTGAAAATCACGTCAACCCCATCCCCCTTCTATGTTCTTCAGTAGATAATGAGCTCTTGGCCCACATTTCTCTTAGTTGCTTATAGACAATGTTCCAAAGACAGCTGGAAACTTTTGTGCCCTGAGCACTGGCAAGAAAAGTTTTGATCATAAGGTTTTCTCATTTCACAGAATTCATGTGCCAGGGTGGTAGTTTCACATAAGATATAAACACTGTCAGCAAGTCTGTCTACTAACAGAAATAAGAAACAGGAAAACTCCACCTGAAGCATACATGCCCTGGGATTATATTCATAGAAAATTTTGAATCAAACAAATGGTTCCCAACATTTTAATCTGCACTGGCAAGACTCAATGGTTAGCTAGCAAATCTATAGTATTTGAGAAGCTGAAAGAATGTATGAGCAATGCAGAAGCTATGCATCTATGGACAGCAAGAACAGCAAGAACAGCAAGAAATCAACCACTGTAGATTATGGAGAATGCTACTTACTTTGACTTGTGTGCATCTGGACTGGTAGATCATTCCTTCCCATAAATGACTATCCCTCTACCTCATCTGCTAGCAGGATCTTGTGTGATCTTAATGCAGATCTTTGACTTACATATGTTCTTTATTCTCCTCCAAACTGAGTTGAATTATAGAGTTAAGTTTCTGATTATAAGTAAAAACTACAGGGAAAAATATAAAACAAATTAAAATGACTCAATAGATATTCCTACTTCTTAATAATAGGAAAAAAACTTATTGAGATCCCCTTTTTTAAATGTCTTAGCCAGTTTCAAGATTGACCCCATGTAGAGGTATCAACAGATCATGCTATCTGTCCTGATTGGCCTGCTTGATTTTTTAATTCCTATCTGCAGCAATCATCTTCATGAGCTTCCTCTATCAGATCAAATCTTTATTATTTTGAAAGAAGTCCAAAGTCTTTTTTCTTTTCTATTAAGACAAATACAGAACCTCTCTTTCTTTCTCAAAACAGCATGTCCTTGGTCAAGCAACCCAAAGTCATCAAAAGTATAGATTGATTCGATTTAGCATCCTCTTAGGACTGCTCTACTTTGACTTCCCATCGAGGATTTTTAATGCCATTATAATCACAGAACCTATGACCATCTTCATTTTGAGAAATCAAACAATTTAAAACATTTATTATTGTATAATGAGATGGACTTCCTTTGTGGATCTCAGGCTGACCTGAATTTTGTTTAAATTCCATGGTCCTCAGACTCACAATAAACATAATTATTCTAACCTTTGTCTACTAAGCATTGAGATAAGATCAAATGCCTTCATTTATTCTTTACCCATGTATCTTTAAAAATATTTATATTGATTTCCATTTATTACTTCCTTATATCCTTAAAAACATTTATATCAATTTCCCTTTCTTTTTCCCTTCTTTGGAAATTAATATCTTTGTGGATAATTATACTTATGTTCCTCTTCTCTTTATACAAACTAAATTAATATATTTTTAAATATTTTACTTCATTTAAATTCCCTTCTATTTACTGTATAAGCTTATTCTCAAGCCAACATGTATGGACCATGTGCTAGGCCAAGCAGTCTCAAATTTCTGTGGAACCCACATTGATGGAAACCAGTTGCCTAAGGTAGAATTAATATCTTAATTTATTTTATTCGCTATAGTTTTTGGATTGTGGGAAGCATGCAGCCTTGCTCTCTGCTCTCTTCGCAGCAGGGCTTTGCCTGCTTCATTACAACCCAGGAGCTTTTAGCATCCCTGTGATTAAGCTATATCTCCAAAACAGCATAGAGCAGCCAGCATTTGAGAAGACTCTAGGTTGAAGTTCAACACCAGTGCTTGTTTTTTTGTTTGGTTCCTTTGGGTGTGGAGTCCATCTGTGTCTTAGCTCATGCTATGAACCCCAGATTCATGTGTTCCAAATCAGAAAATATTTAGCTCTTGTCCCTGATTGTTATAGAAAAATTTAATTCCAATCTGGGTTTTTACCCTGTCTTTAACCATTTAGTTTCCTAAATAAAACACACACACAACCTTTATATTTACAATAAGCCTAATCTGCATAAGAGCTGGGCAGATATCTGTACTCTATGCTATTATGTTTATTTCCCAGCCAATAGTTCCCATTATATAATTGGCCATGTTTTATATGGGCTGCTCTTAACTCCAATTACTCAACCCACATGGCGATTATTGCATGACTCACCTAACTTATGATTACTTCCTCCTCCATTCAACTTCTACCCTCATGGTTTCCCCCTGGCCCAGAGTCTGGTAAAAGTAAACCCTGCTTATATTTATTCTGCCCAGATATTTGTTGTAAGCATCTTTATTGACCATTCAAAAATACCTTGGAGGCAAGGATATATAACATGACTTGGGTCTACATGTGGACTCTCTAATCTCTGGGCAACCAGGCTTTGGCGGCCTGGATTTAGCATTAAAATACATAGTAACAGACCAAGCTTCAATATAGGATCTCACGTATTTGTCTCTGTGAAGCCCTGAAGTTGATATAGAGGGTCACTCTTCACCTTGTTTGTTTGTTTGCTTTGCTTTTGTTGTTTATTTTATTTTTATTGGTTATTTGTATTTATTTACATTCCAGATGTTGTCCCCCTTCCAAGTTTGCCCTCCACAAACTTTCCATCTCATCCCCATTCCCCTTTGCCTCTATGAGGTTGCTCCCCCACCCACTCTTGCCTCAGCATCCTAGCATCCCCTTACACTGGGGTATCAAGCTACCACATAATCAAGGACCTCACCTCCCACTGATGCCAGATAAAGCAATCTTCTGCTACATGTATAGCTGTAGCCACGAATCCCTCCACATATACTTGGTTGGTGGTTTAGTCCCTTGGAGCTCTGTGTGGTCCAGTTAGCTGATTTTTTTTGTTTTTCCTATGGGATTGCAATCTCCTTCAGCTCTTTCAGTCAGTCCCCTAACTCCTCCATTGTGGTCACTGGGCTCAGTGCAATGATTGGCTGTGAATATATGAATCAGTATTAGTTTGCTTTTTAAAGCAAGTTCTCTTACTCAAGTGAACTTGCTCTCTGGTCCTCTAGTGTAGTTAGTTAGCTTACCTTCATGTTCTAGATTGCTCTCTACTGGTCAAGTGAAATATTTTGAACAAAAAGCAACTCCTGGAGGAAATGGCTCATTTAACTAACAATTACATGTAATCGTCCATTAATAAGATAAACCTGGGCAGGAACTTAAGCAAGAACACAGGAGTAGAAATTGAAGTAGACACCACAAAGGAACAATTATTGGCTTGGTTTCTATTGTTTGCTCAAACTTTATTAAACATCAGAAACTCATGCCCAAATGTTGTAGTACCCATTCTGGACAATGGGATGGGCCATAAAACAACAATTATTAGTCAAGAAAATGTCTCATAGATTTGCCTAGGGCCAATCTGACAAAGGCATTTTCTCAATTGAGGTATCTTCTTCCCAGAAGACAATAGTTTTATCAAGTTGACAAAAACAAAAACAAAAACAAAAAACCCAAAATAATAATAATAAGAGCAACAACAACAAAAACAAAAGCATCACTACTGACCAGCATAGCTAGCAGATCCCGTGTCTCTGCCTCTTGGGTGCTGGGATCATTGCCAAGCAGCTTGTCTTTCCTTCACTAGGGTTCTAAGGATCCAAACACTAGCCCTCTGGCTTAAAAGGAAATGCTTAATCCAAAAGCACTCTCCTCTGTCCCTAATTTTAGAAACTCTTAGTTGCAAAGATTGCCTGAAAAGGAATATATGAAATAAACAGATAACTACTAATATTTAATACACACACTTAAGCTATCAAAAACAGTTGGAAGTAAATTAAATATTACTCAATTTGCACATCAATATTTTAGTATTCCTCATCAGAAATACTTAGTTTACAAATGTCTTGGAGATTTGATTGTTTGGATTTGGTAATATTTACATATAGAACCAAACACTTTGTGTATAAAACAAAATTTAAATGTGAAAATTTCTATACCCTTCCTGTCAATTCAGTTAAAACTGTAAATTTAGTGTTAGGCATGTTAACACATGTCTATAATTGCACTACTCCTGAAGTAGTAGAAAGACTATTAATATTTTAATGTTAAGCTCTGCTGCAAGTACTTAAATAGAAGCCTGAACTACATAAGACTTTGTCTCCAACTAAGTAACCGACTAAGTTACTAGTGAACAAAATATGTATGTTCTGTGCCCTTTAATTTATAGTAAGAATATATCCATCTTGCATGTATATGATATTCCTATTTCAGTAGAAGAAATATGCTATTATGTCACATTTTTACTTTGCTATCTTCATAATTTTGGCACTTAAAAGTTTTAGTTTTGAGTAAAATACCCCCTTTTTATATGATTTGTGAATTTCATGTTTATCTAGAAATATATTATTTCCCAAAATTATGAAATGTCTTATGCTTTTAATTAGTCTGTAGTATTTTACATATGCCTAGAAGTACATTGCCTCTGTAACTATTTTGATATATGCTTTAAAATATACAACTTGTTAAATTTTTTATCAAGTGGAGAAATGCTGAATTAGTTCTAAAGCTTTAACAGTATAAAGCTTCATTGTTTTAACACATGTATATAATCAGTATATGGATTGCATATGTATGCTTTAGATAATTCAGATTTCACATTCTTATAAGCTTATGTAGCGGTGTTCATGAATTTAGTTTGGTAGGTAAGAGGAATCAATTGTTGCATAATTTTCTTATACAGGTTAAAATAACAAATGGCTTTTAAAGTTTAAAATATTTTCCTCTCAACCACATAAAATTCACCTTGTTTACATGTGCTGCTACATAATCCCACCTTGAAAGGTGCAAACATTTTCCCCAGATTTCTACATACCATTCTTCTACACATCAGGTTTTCACACTTGCATGCTCAGTTTTCACTCTTTTGTTTCTTGTATTGTTATATCTCAATATTCAAGCTTCTCTGCATTTCTTGTTTGTCATGTTTACAGTTTAGTTTGATGTGATTCTAACTAAAGTTGCATTACTTCTTATTTGATTTTTCTCAATTTACTTTTTGTATTTTTTTAGATATTTTTGAAAAATCATAGACAAACATCAAATGAATTGTTTGTTATACATCAAATTCTTATACTAAACTAACTGTAAGAATTATTCTATTTGCTCTTCCTATGGGGTTGTAAACCTCTTTTGCCCCTTCAGTCCTTTCAGTCCCTTCAGTCCTCTATTGGGGATCCTGTACTCAGTACAATGGTTGGCTGCAAGCATCTCCCTCTGTATTTGTCATGCTTTGGCAGAACCTCTCAGGAGACAGCTATATCAGGCTCCTGTCAGACAGCACTTTATCATTATTATTATTATTATTATATATTTTTATTAACATTTTGAATTGTATCCCCTTTCCCCATTTCCCCTCTGAAAAGTCCCCTATCCCATCCCCCCTCCCTCTGCTCAGTAACCCACCCACTCCTGCATCACTTCCCTGTCCTGGCATTCTACTACACTGGGGCATCCAGCCTTCACAAGACCAAGGGTTTCTCCTTTCACTGATGTCCCACAAGGCAATCCTATGCTACATAAGTGACTGGAGCCTTGAGTCACTCCATGTGTACTCTTTGGTTGGTGGTTTAGTCCCTGGGTGCTCTGGGGGTACTGGTTATTTCATATTGTTGTTCATCCTCTGAGGCTGCACTTGGCATCCACAATAGTGTCTGGGTTTGGTGACTGTATATGGGATGGATCCCCAGGTGGGGTAGTCTCTGGATGGCCTTTCCTTCAGTCTCTGCTCCACACTTTGTCTCCATATTTCCTCAACAATATCAACCATTCAAACACCCCAGTGCTCCCAGGGACTAAACCATCAACCAAAGAGTACACATGGAGTAAACTATGGCTCCAGCTGCACATGTAGCAGAGGATGGCCTTGTCGAGCATCAATGGGAGAAGAGGCTCTTGGTCTTGCAAAGGCTAGATGCCCCAGTGTAAGGGAATTCCAGGGCGGGGAGGCAAGAATGGGTGGGTGGGTGGATTCGTGGGGCACCACCCTCATTGAAGCAGAGGAAGGAGGGATGGGGTGGGGGTTTCAGGAAGGGAAACTAGGAAAGGGGATAACATTTTATATGTAAATAAATAAAATGTCCAATAAACGAAAGAAAGAAAAGGAATTATTCGTGTTCTCATAATATTGGTTGCATATAATTAATTATCTGTTAAGATGACAATACTCTTCCTTTATCCATCTTCTATAACAGACTCCAAAAATATTGTTATGATTATAATATAATTCTATTGAATGAAAAAAGATTTTGTGTATTTGTGCCTTTTGGGAATTTTCATTTTAGTAACATTAGTTTTCTCCCATTAAAAGTATTTCATTATTTATTTTAAAAACTTACATTCTTCATGTTCTATCTATAAACTATGATATGTATATGTCTCCCTTATGTAATCACTTTTAAAAATATAATTTCAGCCAATTCTCATTAAGAAAACATGATTGTAGAGATTTTCATCCAATAAGATATAATTTCATGTTCTTTCCTTTCAGACTGAATAATCTCATTCAGAAAGTGACTTTCGTGGAGATCCTATATGGTACCATCTGCTGAAGCCTCCAGGGAATAAACTAGGAAAGCTGAGTAACAGCAATCAGAAGAGGTGATGACAGGTGAAAATCTCTAGTTCCAAAAGAAAAATGAAACCAGAAACTTTAGAAAACAGAATGTAAACATGTCCTAAGCTTTGCAGATCTGTGTGGCTCCTCCTTCCCAGTGAGAAACATTGGAGACAGTTGAGCGCAGAAAGCTGCAGAAGACCAACACCATGCTCATGAGCAGTCATGAGCACCACAAAGGAAGTAAAATAGAGAGGAAGGAAATGAAATCTGACCACAGTGTAAGCCTAAGGAGGAGAGACTCTGGAAAATCCCATGGCTCTCAGTGGCTCCATCGTACTGACACTGCCATAACCAACTATGCAGTCTGGAATAGCGGTCCAATATTCTCAGGAAACACTTCTAAACATGGTCAACACTGTTAGCAAAATGACAGACTACAAAGTCAACATAAAAAAGACCAGTAGTCTTTTTGTATATTAATAGCAAACATCCGGAGGTTAGATTATGGAAACACTCCTCAATCCCCATAGCTACAAAAGTCTAGGAATAAACATAACCAAGAAAGTGAAAGATCCATCCATACAAAAAATTTAAATTAATATTAAAATTAATTATTTGATTAAGGAAGTGATCAAGAAAGACAACAGAAAATGAAAAGGTCTCATATGTTTATATATTGGTGGAATCGGTATTGTGAAAAAATCTGCAAAAAGCAGTTTACAGATTTAATGCAATTCAAGTCAAGACTCTCATGGCATTCTTCACAGAAGTAGGGTGAAAAAATCATCCTAAATTTTATACAGAGCAAAGGATTCTTCATATCCAATATAGTCACAAGGAAAGAAACAATAAGAGAGATATTGCAAACCAGATTTTAGCTATATTATAGAGCTACATTAATCAACACAGGATAGTACAGACACAGAAAAATTACAAACTTCTAATATTTAAGAAAATTTCTAAAAATACACAGTTGAGGTGAACAAGCATCTTCAACAAGTAGTGTTGGAAAAAAAATGGATACCCATATTTAGAAAAATGAAATCAGGTTTGTACTATCAGCCCGAAAAATAAAGAAAACACAGAAACAAAAAATAAAAACCTGCAAATAGATGAAAAACCCAAAGGTAAAACCCAAAATGCTGAAACTACTAGAAGAACCATTGAGATAGGTTTATGAGAAGACTTTTTGAACAAGATTCCATTGCTTAAGAATTAGCAAAGAGTTAACAAAAGGCTTCTCCTAAATAAATCCTAAGAGCTTCTTTATGGCAAGGAAAAAAGTCAACTGAATGAAGTGGAAGTTCATCGGCTGGAAGACAATCATTGTCAGCTATTTATTTGACAGAAGAATAATACACAGAATGTAGAAATAATTAAAAATAAACAAAAAATAAAGAAAACAAAAAATATTTAAATTGGGTATGAGTTTTACCAGATTCTCAAACAAATAAAAATGACTAAGAGCTACCTCAAAAAGTGGGGAACATTCATTGCAGTCACAGAAATACAATTAAACTTTCTCTGACATATCATGTTACACCATATCTTGGTCAGACTGTCTAAGATCAAGAAAGTTATTATCTGCAAATGTTGTGAGAAGAAAGGCATCATCATTTGTTATTGGTGAGATTGCAGAAATGTTGCAGCCTCAGTGAGAATTCTTCAAAAAATAAGATTCAATCTAACTTATAATTTAATTGTGGTGTTTGAATGAGAATGGTCCCATAGGCTCATACATTTAAATATTGGCTAACAGTTGGTAGAGTTATTTTGAACAAATTAGGATGTTTGGCTTTATTCCAGGACATGTGTCACTGTAGGTTGGTATTGAAGATTCCAATGCCCAACCCATAACGTTCCGGACCTCTCTCTCTCTCTCTCTCTCTCTCTCTCTCTCTCTCTCTCTCTCTCTCTCTCTCTCTCTCTCTCTCTCTCTCTCTCTCTCTCCATTTCTTCTTCCTGTATCTCCCTATCTCCTCCTTTCTCCCCTTCACTTTTCCTTTTCTCTCCCTCTCTCCTCCCCTCCCCCATCTTCCTCTTCCACTCTCTCTTTCCCTTTCTCTTCCCTACTCTGCTGTCCGTTTGTGGACAAATGTATGCTCAGCTACTGCCCCAGTGCTATGTTAGCCTACCTACTACCATACTTCCTGCCTTGATGGTGACCTCTGAAATTGTAAACCCAATAAACCATTTCAATATGGTGCCTTTTTCAAAGTATCTCTTTAAGTAAATAAATAGAAAAACTCCTAAGTTTTCAGCTATAATACTTACTCCTTGGTATATACTCAATGAATATGTTATTCTACTCCACAGATACTAGCTTAGCCATGATCATTCCCAGTTTATTCACGATAGTTGGAGAATAGAAACAACCTAAATATTAATCAACTATTGGATAGGTAATGTAAATGTGGTGCATGTACATAATGGTATTCTTTTAATATATGTAGAGAAATGAAATGTGAAGGTAAGTATAAGTAGACAATATTACATTGAGAGCTGACCAAGACCCAGGAAGGCAAACCCTAAATGGTCTTTCTTATTTGTTCATCCTAGTTCTATATTTATGGATTTGAATATTCAATATGAAGTAACAGAAGACTTGAGTTAAAAGAGAATATGTGGGAAAGGCAGAGAAGGCAGTCTAAATAAGCAGATTGTAAAAGACAATTGCTTCAAAGAGTAAGGGAAGAGGAGTAGAAAATTTGATTGGGGTGTGGGGAACTAAGTTAATTCAGAAAATGAGTGGGAAGAAATGATAACACTAAATTCTAAATTACAATGAAAACATTATTTTATTGTTTATTCATACACATATAGAGATATACCATATACCATCGATGGTGTTTGATCCCAAATCCAGATACTATCCAGGTAAAACTCTAGTTCTAGGCATGGGAAACCTTCATTTTAGTCATTGGTCAGAGGAATAAAAAAGTCTCCCAAAACAATATGGTCCATTGCTATTATCCTTAAGTTCCATGCAGAACATGAAGGTGAGACCTTACTGCTTAAGACACAGTACACTTTGGTCACAAGAATGGGAGGAATCAAATTGTAGATGGTCTATAAGATTCCTCCGTGTACACTGGCTCTTAAGTCTGAAATTGCTACTCAAAAGAAGTCCCATCCAGCTGTGAAAGATGAGCCAAAAACAATGACTGACTTAGCAAACATCTAAAGTAGTGTACTAGTGACATTTTTGTCTTGAGGACAACCAAAATTTGTCTAATTTTACTTAATGCCTGTATAATGATCAGTAACTCATGTCTGATATTATAAACCTAGCTAACTAGACATGACTTGAGGTGTCACAGATACCTAGTACCAACTTTTGTATCAATCATTTTCATATGGCTATGATAAAACACCATTATTATGGCAACTTATAAAAGAAAGTATTTGATTTGGAGCTTACTGTTTTAGAGAGTTAAAGCCCATGGCTATCATGGAAAGGAACAGCACAGTAGTCAGTCAGGCATGGAAGCAAGAGCAGCTGAAGATTAAATCTTGATTTACAACTACTGACTACCAATTTCATTTTTTAGATTTGAATTACTTTGCATGTATTTTTAAAACTCCCAGCATCTACTTCATGTTCTCATTATGTCCATGTAAGTTAAATTAGTAGAACATAGGAAGCCGGTCAAGGCTCCAAACCCAAATTAGATTTACTCTTCTTCCACCAACACACATCAATCGCCAGTAGCTCCTCAAGCAGTGGTGAAACACTATTAGCCAGTTTTCCTTCTATAATAGAATTTTGACAGGCTCGATGTTGCCTGGGTCTTGTACAGGTAGTCACTGTAGCAAAATGACCTGCTATATCAAGTTTCAGAGCAGTCTTCCCCTATGTTGATCTCTCACTCTCTGCTAGCTCTTCCACAATAGTCTCACAAGTCTTGGGGGATGGGGCACCAAGATTTTTGATTCAGATATTTCAATGAATGTTAAGCACTCTGTGGTATTTTATTTTCAATTTTCTGATCAGTTGTAGGTGTGAATTTATCACTGTTTACTGTAAACATATTTTTGATTATGATTAAAAACTCTACTAATGTATGGCTATAAAGATAAGTCCTTAAAATTCAGTTTAATATTATAATGATATAGCTAAATAATGATTGTAAGTTCTTTAATATGGCCTATGGATTATGCAACCTGTGATATGACAGGTCTGGTTTCCTACCCTAGACTACAGTATACCAGGAATGAATTCTATCTTATGGCAAAGTCCTTAAATCCAATAAGAAAGTGATTGATTACTCCAAAAATTTGGTAGTTTTATCCCACTAATAGCATGTATTTGCCAAGCTGATTATTATTCATTTTGCAGATTGCAGAAGGATAAAATATAATAAAGTATAAGAACTCATATCCTGTAAATATTTATTAGCCATAAGCAGATGAAAATGTGAAAAATACATTCATCTTATTCCAGACACAAAGATGAAAGCTAAAAAGGAAAAAAAAAGAAAAACCTATCTAACTGGGTAGCATAAAGGAAAGTAAAAATAAGAGCAAGGATGGACAGAAAACACCAAAGTTGTTTAATGAAGACTTAAAGAGAAATAGCATTTTACATTTACCTTAAATTATTACCTATTTATACTATATTTAATAATAAATTAAAAACTTAAGTTTAATAATTAAATTTGATAGTTTACTTAATTAGTAACAGAAAGTTACTAATTAAATAAATTAACAAAAGCCCCAGTACCAGGGGTGAGAAATATTTCAGGGTAGTCCAAGTCACTCCCCAAACAGTACATACTATTGCAGTTGCTCTCTATTAGAGTTTGGAAATAAGCCCTATTGCTGAAGATACTGCAAGCTTAGAAAAAAGTCTCTGATTATCCAGCCTGGATCTAACTTGAAGTCTAGCTTCTGTAGTTCCAGAAAATATTGTGAAACTTGTCAACAAAGATAAGCAATTAATAGTCCTACTAATTGCAACACCTGTTAAGCATAACAATGACCATCAAGAAAACAGTATCTTTAAAAATGCAAATTAAGTGCCACTCACATGTTGGTAATGACCAATGTCAATCTATTTGGCCTTAAGACCCATCCATCAGCAGGTAAATCATGCCTACTACCATAAACCTATCGAATATCCCTAGACAGGTGAATTCATGTCCTCAGAAGAGAATATGCTATGGCCACTTTACTTGGCCATAATTATATTTAACTTTATTCTAAGTCTTTTCATTATACCTACAGATAAATGTAGCTATTTCCCTACATCAAAAAGGTTTCATTCTATAGCAAATGAAGACAATTACAGAGAACCACAACTGGACATAATGCAAAGATCAACAGGTTGCAGGGAGTTCAGCTGAAATAGATAGATTTATATCACAGCTGTGGATCTTTAGATCAGGGAACATTACTGAAGAGAGATTCAAAAAATTGTAAAATGAGAAAACTAAAATATATGCTATGAAATTGAATTTTATAGAAATGGTTGTACAAAACAAAGCCCAAACACTGACAATATCAATAGACACAATGATGCAGAAAAGAGAAAAGTCTCATATACAGTTCTACCCCTAGACAATGAACTATAGGAAACCAATCACTGCTGAGAGAGGGAGAATTAACATATACCAATAGCCATGCTAAAGCAGAAGGTAAATCTTATATAATAAATTAGTTTTATTAATTTATTATAATAAGTAATATATATAATAAAATGAGATTATCAATTTCAGAGAAGGCATGAAAAATTTTGGAAGGATATGTCTTTGGACCTAGACTCATATTTATTGTGGCTATTTGAGAATTTCTGTTTCTAATTGACCATAAGAGATAACTGAGAGAAGAGTATTCATACTAATACATCTGAAAAGATAAATGGCCAAATTAAAAGAAAGTATGAAGATAAAAGAGACAACAATAAAAAAGATTTATAAATAACAAGATTCTTAAATACAATTATGAAAATAAATTAATTTCTAGAAAGCTGTTCAGTATGCTGAAGAATGCATACTAACATGTGTGGAGATAACTAATTAAACCAGTTGAGAACAAGAATGGCAAGATACACTCAACTGACTCATCTGTGAATCAGGACTGCCTATGCTTCAAAATGAGGACAATTTACATTAAAAACTATCAAGCAGCAATTGATTATTGGTCAAAGATACTTTTCAAGCATGCATAGGCACTAGTAAAAGAAAGCTGATGAAAGATACAAAATGATATAATTCTATGATAACAAAATAGTTGTGTATATATGTATATAAATAAATATTAAACATAATCTATTATTTGTGCACACCTATATTCATATGTATGTAAATGCACACCAAACTTATTTATACTGATTAGTAAGTAATATTAAGATTTAAACAGAATAGGAATACAGGATTAAGTCGAGATTAATAGAGGCATTTTTCTTCATCAACCTGGTGCATATTCATAAATAAATATGTATTTCATCAATTAAAACACAATTTAAAATGTTTTAGACAGGGAAAATGCCCTTGCACACTACCCCAGAACTTCCTACTGTGTAAAAGTATAAGCAGACACTCACTTATTCACATTTTGATGAATAATGTCAGAAATTTGCCTCTTCTGGGTATATGTCCAGGAGTGGTATAGCTGAGTCCTCTGGTAGTACTATGTCCAATTTCCAGAGGAACTGCCAAACTGATTTCCAGAGTGGTTGTACCAGCTTGCAATTTCACCAGCAATGAAGGAGTGTTCCTCTTTTTCCACAACTTCACCACCATCTGCTGTCACCTGAGTTTTTTACCCTAGCCATTCTTACTGGTCTGAGGTTGAATCTTAGGGTTGTTTTGATTTGTATTTCCCTGATGACTAAGGATGTTGAACATTTCTTTAGGTGCTTCTCAGCCATTTGGTATTTGTCAGTTGAGAATTCTTTGTTTAGCTCTGTACCCCATTTTTTAATAGGGTTGTTTCTCTGGAGTCTAACTTCTTGAGTTCTTTGTTTATGTTGGATATTAGCCCGCTATCAGATATAGGATTGGTAAAGAACTTTTTCCAATTTATTGGTTGTCATTTTGTCCTATTGACAGTGTCTTTTGCCTTACAGAAGCTTTGCAATTTTATGAAGTCCCATTTGTCGATTCTTGATCTTAGAACATAAGCTATTGGTGTTCTGTTCAGGAAATTTTCCCCTGTGCCTGTGTGCTCGAGGTTCTTCCCCACTTTCTTTTCTATTAATTGTCTCCTGAGAGTCTCTGACATTATCCAACTATTACAGAAGTAGAGGCTCATAGCCATCCATTGGACTGAGTACAGGGTCCCCAATGAAGGAGCTCCCAAGGAGCTGAAGGGTATGCAGCCCCTTAGGAGAAACAACAATATGAACTAAATAATTCTCTCAGAGCTCCCAGGGACTAAAACTCCAACCAAAGAGTACACATGGGGGCACTCATGGCTCTAGCAGCATGCGTATAGCAGAGGATGGCCAAACCGGTCATCAATGGGAGGAGAGGACCTTGGCCCTATGAAGGTTCTATGCCCCAGTGTAGGGGAATGCCAGGGCCAGTAAGTAGGAGAGGGTGGGATGGTGAGCAGGGGGAGGAGGGAGGGAACAGGGGATTGTTTTATTTTTTGTGTTTTTTTATTTTACTTTTTTTCTTATTTTATTTTATTTCTTTTGTTTTCTTTTTCTTTCTTTTTTTTAAGAGGGGAACCTGGGAAAGGAGATATTGTCAATAAGAAAACATCTAATTAAAAAAAGAATTTATGATGTCTTTGTTTTTAATAGCTTGATAGCATTCCGTAGCTGTAACTCACTACACTGGTGATATAGAAACTGAAGAAGTGACTTCCTATAGCCAGACAGAAACCTCAGAGGAGTGATAGTGACATCAACCCAGAAACAAAACTTTTATCCAAAAATTTATCCTGTCTCCAAGAAATGCAGGCATGGAAAATGGGACAGAGACTGAGGGAATAGCAATCCAATAACCAGCCCGACTTAGCCATTCCATGGGGAAGTACCAATCCCTAACACTACGAATGATATGTAGTAATCATATGTAACACTACTAATGACACTCTGTTATGCATGTAGACAGGAGCAAGTTGTTCTATGAGAGGCTCCACCAAGCAGCTAACTGAAACAGATACAGACACCCATAGTCAAACAATGGATGGAGTTTGGGGACTCTTGTTGAAGAACAGAAAGAAGGATTGTGGGCCCTAAAGGGGATAGGAACTCCACAGGAAGACCAACAAAGTCATCTAACTTGGACCCTTGGGTCTGAACCATCAACCAACATGGGCTGGACCTCGGCCTTCTTGCACATATGCAGCAGATGTACAGCCTGGTCTTCATGTGGGTCCTGAACAACTGGAATGGGGGCTATCCCAAAAGCTGTTGCCTGTATGTGGGATATGCTCTTCTACCTGGGCTGCCTTGTCTCCCCTCAGTAGGAGAGGAAGCATGTAGTCTATCAACTTGAAGCGCTAGGGTGAGGAAATACCCAGAGGGGCCCACCAACTCAAAGGAGAATAGAAGGTGGATGGGCAAAGGATTGTCGGGGGTGACTGTGGGGGCAATGAGAGGGATATAAAGTGAATAAGTAAAACATTAAAATTAAATTAAAAAAGAGAAAGAAAGGCTATCATAAAAAGCATATATGTGTGCCAAATTTAGCTTCAATACATGGAAGAACTTAAGGTTCATTCAACATTTGTTTAATATTGCAAATTAACTGTCTCCTTGTATCTTCAACAGAAAAAGAGTTTAGACATTGTAAAGTCTTCTTGATCACTTTGTAGGTATAACATTGAAGAAAGAAATATCAAATATGGAAACATGTTTCTTCCCCTTAAATTTTATTCAGAATTATATTTGTCCTATATAAATTTTAATCCTATTCATAGACCCTAAAGGACTAACTTGAAAACCAACCTCCAGATGTGCTGTGAATGAAATCCCCTCTCAGATCAACGTAATGACCAGAAAAGCTCCATTATTTTCTTTGTCCCTGTATTCTATGCTGTGATTAGCTTTTCTCTTTCTGGCAAATGTTGAACCAAGTCCCCTAGCTGTAGGCTTGTTTCCGTGAAGAGCTACAACTCATCATAAACTGGGAAACCTCTAGTTTGCATCAGATATTAGTAGCATCCAGTGGATACAACTGTGTGCATTTAAGACAGAACAAGGAAATGCTTAATGTGAAGTGGTTTCATTATAACAAGCTGCTGAATTATTTACACCAATAAAAATTTATCTTCTAGAGTCCCCTGAAAAGAAATTACCCTCTTGGTATGCACAATTGTTGTCTACAGTGAAATAAGGATGCTCAGTGCTGTCAGCTTACAGGCACCACAGGAACAGCCAAACGATTCTCCGTACTCTCATTGTCTTTTTGTGTTTAGTAAAGGGAATTTGAGGGAATTAATGCTTAGTCAAACTGAAAGTAATGACCATAGTGTGGTATACTATGTCTGAAAGATTTTTTGCATATTATATGGTTTTAAGTAATAGTTAAAACCCCAATGTCTCCTATATGTAGACACTAAAGTGATCATGAAAATGAAGATCCTAATTATGAGAAATATCTGTCACAACTGTATGTCATGGCACACTAGACAGAAATTAATATTGACATTAAAAGGAGGTGATAATGGGGTGTAAGTGATGGTGCAGAGGGTAAGAGCATGAATAGCTCTTTAAAAGGACCTGGTTTTGGTTTCCAACACCCATATTAGGCAGCTTCCAGTTACCTATATCCCCAAATCCAGAGGGCTCTGATGTTCTCCATTGGTTTTGATAGTAACAGTATGTACATGCACATACACTTTCATGTGCATATACATTCATGTAATTACAAATATATAAAATCTTATAAAAAAAGGAGATCCTGAGTCTTTATTAATTACATCCATGAAAACTTATTTATAGATATGTTAATTAGGAAACAGAATGTTTAAGATAAAGGTGTCACATAGACCATGGTTTCAAATGTGTTATTAGTTAAATATAGTGGGTGAGGTTATTATGTTATTAAGTCATAGAGAATATCTATTGTCCTAATGAAGATAAGCAACAGGCAGATTCACAGGTAATGCCATATTTGTTTTGGTTTTATAAACAAAAATTTTTTCATTACCAGAAAAGAAAGAAGAGGTAGAAATAGGTGATGAATAGTGTAGCTGTCACTGGACATCTCCTTCTATACAGCACTGGCCAATCTACATGTCTGAAGAAACTTGTAAAATTAGGATGCAGAACAGTTGGTAGCAAGTATAAATACATTCTTCATTACAAGTCTTTTGTTTAGGCAATATCTAATTTGTGTTATCATCTAAGGTATGGCACTTAAAGTAATTAATCTATCTTACCATGAATTCTTAAACATAGGGAAAATATTATTATAAGAAAAATGAAAAGAGAAAAAACTGAAAAGGAAGAAATAATACTGTACTTGCTTGCATGTAATATGATTATCTGTGAATGAATCAATAACATAATAATCCTGGAAATAATAATGGATTACAGCATAATTGTGGGTCACAAGGCTAGGACATAAAAGTCAATTTATTTCCTCTGTAGCATCAATGAATAAACTGAATCTAAAATTCAAATGAGATGGCATTTACACTAGTGTCTTCAACAACAGTTTCTTATGTGTAAGTCTAAAAACAGGAGGTTATATTCTCTATATTATTAGATATGTGATAAAGTTCTAGAAAAGTACTAATTGAACAAATTAGGAAGGAAGTAATTAAATAGGCAGATATATTATGCTCATGGACAGACAGTCTCTCAATAGAGTCAAGTTATCATCCCTTCTCAGTTTTATCTTTAGAGTCAATTATGCTAATCAACTAATAGTAATAATAATTTAAGGAGATACATATGAAATAATGTAGATAATATTGTATTGTTAAGGATACCTTAGCTGTTCATTAAAGATATGGTTTATGAAAGAAAAACTAATCAAACTAATTCATGACTATAAAAATTATATTATAGAGACTATAACTTGTTCTATGTTAAATTATTTCTCAGAAAACAAGTAACAAAATACAAGATTCAAGAAAATACCAATAGTGTCTAATTAATGATTTTTGTCAATAGTATGCAAAAATTAATCCAACAAGAAAATGACAGCACTGAGTTAAAAAAAAAAAAACCTGAACGTAAGCACAAATAAATTATCTTATCAGAAAACCACACTGTAATACAATGAGATCACTACTTTCACATTAACAAAGTGAAAGTCCAAAATAATGAACGTATCACGAGCAAAAGCAAGGAATAACACCTTTATTACATAAGAAAGCTTCACTGTAGGGTGGGATATATGATGTATTTCTTTACGTATGAAGGAAGGGTGTGTGTGAGAATTTGCAGTATCTATATTTATTTGTGTGTATTTGTGCTCCTGTCTGTAGGCATGTAGATCCCACAGGTTGAGATCCAGTTTTCCTTTCATTATTATCTACATTGTATTTTTTTGAGACAGGTTCTCTCAATGAAACTATAACTCACCAGTCCAGCTATATTTATTGAACAAATAGCTTTAGGAATCTACCTGCTACCATACTTAGCTCCAAGTTTACAGACACATTCTGCTGCACTCACTTTTATGTTGATTCTGGAGTTCATAATTTAAGTTGTATGCTCACACAACTGGCATGTTACCAGCTGAGCTATCTCCCCATTCTCTGTGTTGTGAAATATGTATTGTGATGGGGAATTTTCCTGTGTGGGGATTAGGGACATGAGTGTGCAGTATCTTCTGATACATTAACTAGCATTGGATTGAAGTTTCTTTTTAAAATTAGATAAATAATACTTTAGATCAGGGTGAGTCATCCAAATGTATGTCTTATATTCTTAGGATCAAAACTATAGATCACAACTTTTAGTACATTTACAGGTCATGCAAAATGTGATTTAGCTATAAGTGAGTTGGAGTAGTTTTATTAGGCAAATAACTTTGCTGATGCTGACTTAAGACTTTTGAAAAGACTTTCCCATATGAGTGTTCCTCTTTTGTCCTACTTGCCCATAATCAGTGTACTAAGAGCCTCATCTATAAGAAAAGAAATTTTATTCTCCAGTGAATTTTCATGATGTGAATATTTTTTTTACCAAGACTGATACAAAGATACAAGTTCTCTAATGATTAAATTGTAAAACTCTTTTGATCATTCCTAGTCTATTTCACCCAAATATTTGATTCCACTTATTATATTCTTGTTTCTACAACTAAAGTTTAAAGAAATTCGGTAGTTGTCTCAGAAATTGTCTTTTAAACAAGAGGATGCTCAGACATTCACAAGTAACTTTAATAGTGTGATATAACCTTCTAGATTGAAAATATTAAATGAGAATCACAAGTAGGTAGCTTCAATCCAAACATTGACTTTTTACTCATGTCCATTAAAACACTCTCCAATGTCACTAATGGTTCTGAAATTTTAATAATAGCTAAAATTATCTTTCTAAAACATTGACAAAAGTGAAATAAAGTTATTATAATAAAAAGAAAACAGTGAGCATATGCATTACACAATCATACCCCAGACAAATGCTATCACTGCCTCTTGCTCTTGGGCAGGGACGATGAACGTTGTGCCTTTTCCCACTGTATATTTCAGGCTATGAAACACTTAATTGTGTTCACTTTCCAAGTAATGAGATGCAAGGAGGCAAAGAGGATGACATCTGAGGGGTTTCCTGGATTTATTACAATCTGAAATAAAATGTATCTGCAAATACTATTCCAATGTTAAAATGTGACTGTGTATCACTACTTGTAATAGCTAACAATCACCTAATTTGCCTAAAAAACAGATCTTTAAAATAGATGTTACTTATCATTATAATAACTGATATGAGATATTACACTGAGAGAGAAAAAACCACAAAGCGAAATAAGAACTATCTTCATATTCAAGATCACATAGACAAAGAAAGGCAGAATAAAAGTTCTTTCATGTATTCATTCAAAAAATATTCAGTACTAACAAATACAAAATACAAAACTCATAAATCCTTCTCCATTACTAACAGGCAGCTATCACATAGAGAACAGATACAATAGGTAGAGGAGTATTCATATCTTGAGTGGCATCAAGCAAGGGAGACTACAATTCATCAAGTCACTAATATTGAGAAAATGCCTTAGAGCTGGATTTCATGGAGGCATTGTGTCAAGTTGACACAAAAACTCAATCAGTACACTCCCAAACCTCACATTAATTTCAGCATTTGTCTACATTTATTTATTTTTATCATAGCCATTCTGAATGGTGTGAGATGAAAACCTCAAAGATTTTAATTTGCATTTCACTGAAGTCTAATAACATTAACATTAAAAAAATGTTTCTCAGCCATTTGTGTTTGATCTTTTGAGAACCCAATGTTTAGCTCAATACCATATATTTTAATTAATTAATTTATTTATTATAAACCATATTTTATTTCCCCAGCCCATCCACCCTCCAACTGTTCCACATCCCATACCACATGCCCAGCCCCTTGTCTCCATGTGGATGTCCCCACCCCATCCCACCTGACCTGTAAACTTCCTTGGGCCTCAAGTCTCTTGAGGGATAGGTGCATCATCTCTGAATGAACATAGATCTGGCAGTTCTCTGCTGTATGTGTGTTGGGGACCTCATATCAGCTGGTATAAGCTCCCTTTTTTTGTAGTCCATTGTTTGAGAGATGTTGGGGTCCAAATTAATTGAGACTGCTAGTCCTCCTATAGGATCACCCTTCTGCTCAGCTTCTTTCAGTCTTTCCTAATTCAACATGGGTCATCTGTTTTTGTCCATTGGTTGGGTGCAAATATCTGCATCTGACTCTTTCAGCTGCTTGTGGAGTCTTCTGGAGTAAAGTCATGCTAGATCCCTTTTTGTAAGTGAGCCATAGCCTCAGTAATACTATAGGCCTTGGTACCTCCCATTGTGCTGGATCCCACTCTGGGCCTGTAACTGGACCTTCTTTTCTTCAGGCTCCTCTCCATTCCCATTCCTGTAATTCAGGAATATTTATGGATTAGAGTTGGGACTGTGGGATGCCCCCCCTTCCCTTATTTGATGCCCTGTCTTCCTGGTGGAGGTAGGCTCTATACATTCCCTCTCCATACTGTTGAGCATTTTAACTAAGGTCCTTCCCTTTGAGTACTGAGAGTCTCTCAGCTCCCATGCCTCTGGTGAATTCTGGAAGGTCCCCCCAACCTCTTATCTCCTGAGGTTACCTGTTTCCATTCTTTCTGCTGGCCCTCAGGGCTTCAGTCCTTTTCCTGCAATTAATGTTAAGGGGAGGGCAGCCCATTGTGGGTGCTGCCATAACTGAGCTAGTAGTCATGGGTTCTATGAGAAAGCAAGCTGAGCAAGCCAGGCAAAGCAATCTAGTAAGCAACACACCCCAATGGCCTCTGCATCAGCTCCTGTCTTCAAGTTCCTGCCCTGAGTGAGCTCCTGTCCTGAGTGAGTTCCTGTCCTGACTTCCTTTGGTGATGAACATCAAAGTAGAAGTGTATTCTGAATAGACCCTTTCCTTCCAAAAAAATAATAAGATTGTATGTAATATAAAATTATGAATGTCTATCTATTAAATTTTAAGTGTAATAATTTAGCTCTATGTGTGAATATAGTTAATCATGTTAACCAAATTCATAGGACACAAAACTACATAAAAAACAGACCAGTCACAAATGATAACTGATGTGGTATAAATGCTTAAAGTCCACGGTATAGAATGGACCAATAACATGTTTCTGACTTGTTGTTATAATGATGCTCTGTAGATAATATGATAGTATACTTAAGTGTCCCAAAAAAATCCACCACAGAACTCCTAAACCTGATAAACAACTTCAGCAAAATGGCTGGATATAAAATTAACTCAAAAAAATCAATAGCCTTCCTCTACTCAAAGTATAAGCAGGCTTAGAAAGAAATTAGTGAAACAACACCCTTCACAATAGTCACAAATAATATAAAATACCTTGGTGTAACTCTAACCAAGCAAGTGAAAGATCTGTAACACAAGATCTTTAAATCTCAAAAGAAAGATATCAAAGAAGAACTCAGAAGAGGGAAAGATTTTCCATGCTCATGAATGGCTGGATTAATATAGTAAAAATGGCCATCTTGCTGAAAGCAATCAACAGATTCAATGCAATCCTCACCAAAATTTGAACTCAACTCTTCATAGAGTTAGAAAGGCAACTTACAAGGGATGGAGAGATGGCTCATCAGTTGAGAGCACTGACTGCTCCTCCAGAGGTCCTGAGTTTAATTTCCAGCAACCACATTGTGGCTCACAACCATCTGTAATGGGACATGATGATCTCTTCTGATGCGTTTGAAGAGAACAACAGTGTATTTACATACATAAAGTAAATAAAAAAAATCTTTTTTTAAAAAAAGAGAAATTTGCAAATTCATTCTTCATAACAACAACAACAAAAAAAATCCAGGATAGTGAAAACTATTCTCAACAATAAAAAAACTTCTGGAGGAATTACCATCCCCAACATAAAGCTGAATTACAGAGCAATTGTAATAAAAGCTGTATGGTATTGGTACAGAGACAGGCAGGTAGATCAATGGAATAGACTTGAAGACCCAGAAACGAACCCACATAACTCTGGTTACTCTATCTAGAACAAAGGATTTAAAGAGCAGAGACTGAAGGAAGGGCAAGCCAGCCTAAATATAGCTATCTCCTGAGAGGCTCTGACAGTAC
>NW_022196912.1:63985114-63985519 GCF_008632895.1 Mastomys coucha
ATCAAGGACCTCCACATAAAACCAGATACACTGAAACTAATAGAAAAGAAACTGGGGAAGAGCCTCGAATGCATGGGCATAGGGAAAAATTTCCTGAACAGAACAACAATGAGTTATGCTCTAAGATCAACAATAGACAAATGGGACCTCATAAAATTGCAAAGCTTCTGTAAGACAAAGGACACTGTCAATATGACAAAAGGGCAACCAACTGATTGGGAAAATTCTTTACCAATCCTACATCTGATAGAGGGCTAATATCCAATATATACAAAGAACTCAAGAAGCTAGACTCTAGAGAACCAAATAACCCTATTAAAAATGGAGTACAAAGCTAAACAATTTTTTATTAGATATTTTCTTTATTTACATGTAAATTTCTCCATTCCCAGTTTCCCCTCCAAA
>NW_022196912.1:63988780-63989354 GCF_008632895.1 Mastomys coucha
TTTGCTTTTTCAGGGATGTAGTTCCCCTTCTTGTGTTGGAGTTTCTCATTTATTACTCTTTGAAGGGCCGGATTTGTGGAAATATATTGTGTGAATTTGGTTTTTTTCATGGAATACTTTAGTTTCTCCATCTATGGTGATTGAGAGTTTTGCTGGGTATAGTAATCTGGACTGCATTTGTGTTCTCTTAGGGTCTGTATGACATCTGTCCAGGATCTTCTAGCTTTCATAGTCTCTGGTGAGAAGTCTGGTGTAATTCTGATAGGCCTGCCTTTATTTATTACTTGACCTTTTTCCCTTACTGCTTTTAGTATTCTTTCTTTGTTTTGTGCATTTGGTGCTTTGACTATTATGTGGCAGGAAGAATTTCTTTTCTGGTCCAGTCAATTTGGGGTTCTATAGGCTTCTTGTGTGATCATGGGCATCTCTTTCTTTAGGTTAGGGAAGACTTCTTCTATAATTTTGTTATGATATTTACTGGCCCTTTAAGTTGGAGGTCTTTACTATCTTCTATACCTATTATTCTTAGATTTGGTCTTCTCATTGTGTCCTGGATTTCCTGGATGTTTTGGGT
>NW_022196912.1:63990123-64046756 GCF_008632895.1 Mastomys coucha
AGGTTCTGATGAAGCCAAGTAGTCTTGGTTTCTGTTGGTAGGATTCTTGCATTTGCCTTTTGCCATATTTTGCTTTTTGATGTTAGATGTTCTTAGTGTCTCTGGCTAGAGCTTGTCCTGTCTCTGCCACCCTGGAAGTCCCCTGAGACTTCTGGGGCCTGTTCCTCCAAGCTGGCTGCTCCGGTCTTAGAAACTCACTGGAGAGAAAATGGTGGATCTTGCCCGGGTCTCTGGCTTAAGACGCTCTCTGGAGGTAGGCCCTCCACTTGCAGGGAAGGGGCAGAGAAGGATGCTGATCCTCCTCTGTCACTTGGAAGCTGAGAGGATCGTGTCCCTGCTGCCCTGTGGCTCCCCTGGGAGTCATGGGGCCTGTGCCTCCAGCCTGGCTGCTCTGGTCTCAGAAACTCACCAGAGAGAAAATGCTAAACAAATATTTTTAACTGAGGAACACAAAATGGCTGAGAAGCACCTAAAAAGTGTTCATTATTCTTAATCATCAGGGAAAGGCAAGTCAAAACAACCCAGAGATTTCACCTTACACCAGTCAGAATGGCTAAGATCAAAATCTAAGGTGATAGCAGATGCTGGCATGCATGTGGACAAAGAGGAACATGCCTTTATTGCTAGTACAATTGCAAGCTGGTACAACCATTCTAGAAATCAGTATGGTTGTACCTCACTGGACATAGTACTACCTGAGGACCCAGCTATACCACTCCTAGGCATATACCCAAAAGATGCTCCAACATATAACAAGAATACATGGTTGATATGTTCATAACAGTCTTATCTGTAGTAGCCAGAAGCTGCAATGAACCCAGATGTTCATCAACAGAATAATAGATACAGAAAATGTGTACATTTACACAATGGAATACTACTCATCTATCAAAAACAATGACTTCAAAAAATTCTCAGGCAAATGTATGGAACTAGAAAATATCCTAAGTAAGGTAACCCAACCACAAAATTACAAACATAGTGTGCACTCACTGATAAGTGAATATTAGCCCAAAAGCTCAAAATACCTAACATACAATTCATAGACCACACGAAGCATAAGAAGAAGGAAGACCAATGTGTAGATGGTTCAGACCTTCTCAGAAGGGGGAACAAAATACTCATGGGAGGAAATACTGAGACAAAATGTGATTCATAGACTGAGACAGTCTACCTGGGGAATCCATCCCATATACTGTTACCAAACCCAGACACAATTGTGGATGCCAAGAAGTGCCTGCTGACAGAAGCATGATATAGCTATCCCCTAAGAGGCTCTGCCAGAGCCTGTCAAATATAGAGGTAGATGCTTGCAGCCAATCATTGGATTGAGCAGAAGGTCACCAGTGGAGGAGTTAGAGAAAGGACTGAAGGAGCTGAAGGGGTTTGCAACACCATAAAATGAACAACAATATCAACTGACCAGACCTCCCAGAGCTCCAAGAGAGTAAGCTACCAATCAAAAAGTATACATGGAAGGACCCAAGGCTCCAGCTGCATATGTAGCAGAGGATGGCTTTTTCAGGTGTTAATGGGAGTAGAGGCCTTTAGTCATAACTCGATACCCCAGTGTAGTGGAATGCCAAGGTGGGAAAGCTGGGGTGGGTGGGTGTGTCAGGGAGCACCACCATAGAAGCAGTGGGAGGGGAATGGTATAGGATGTTTCCTGATCAGAAACGTGGAAAAGGGGATAACATTTGAAATGTAAATAAAGAAAATATTCAATAAATGAAAAGAAAAAAGAAACAAAGAAAGAAACTGCATTGTGGTACCACAGATGAAGTGTCAATGTAATTTCTAGAAGACATGGTCTCATAGCAGCTTTCTTGCACCTCTGCTTCATTTTCTGCAAAATTCTGTGAGACTCAGGTCAGGACATGTATTATTGATGTATCAGTGTGAGCAAGGCTTTCTATAATCACTTATATTTTATTTTGAATTTTTACCTTGTGTGTTTCTGTATATCATCTTCTGTTTCAAAGATAATTTTCTTTGATTAGTGATGAGGACTATATTTATTGTGGGAATGATGCTACATACTTTAAATGCAGTTAGATTGAAATCCTGCTGTTAACATGTCAAAATAAGTTTCTCTTTCAGATCCATAATCTCACCAATCTCTAGTAGTTAGCAAGGTTTCTAATACCAGGCATGATCTCCCTTTTGTTTACTGGGACTTATGTCTAATGAAAAACATGCTGTTTTGAAAAGTAACTTTTATTCAACTGATGTAACTGTCCTCTCACAGCCTTCCTGCTGAATAAGCTCATCCTTTCTTTTTCTTTTTGAAATCTGTCTAGCTGTTTCAACTCAGCTGTTCTGATTCCAATCCTCTCCAAGATTATAGACTCAATTTGACTTCTCTTAGCTTTTCACTGAATTTCTCTGTTTGGCCTCAGACTAACTCTACCAGTTTGTTCTAATCTTTTGTCTCCTTCTTACTCTATGGCTTCCACTGCTTCTAGTAGTCTCTCTAACCTGTCTGTTTTTATGAGAGGTGGGTATATCCTATCCCTGACTCATTCTGTCAAATCTTTCTCTGATGTGTCACTTTTTCTCCCCCTCCATTTGGCATCAATTTCAAACATGGTTGCCTCCTTCTACAAACTAATCTTATCTACATTGTTTGGGAATAAAGGTGTATACTAAGGGTGTGTCTATTCCAGTCAGAGCAGACATGCAGATAATATTAGTCCTGATTTTATACCTTAGGGTTATCATTGCTATACTAATTGTTGTGGTTCATAGGCATTGCAGCCAGGTTGTTACTTGATTTTCTTGGAAGCTTTTATCGTATCTTCTTTTGTAACACTATAAACGTTATTCCTTAGGGAGAAGGTGTTCATATCAGATCCAGCTCTGATCTTCCATGTTTTTTGTCTGAAGTGGAATGTACCTTCAGCAATAGAAGTTTGCCTTTATCTTCTGAGGTTCAATAGCAATAGCACCTTCATTTTGGAGATCTCTTGTATTCCCCTAACAATTCAGAAAGTGGTCTCCCATATATGGTTTTGGCATTTCATTAATATTCTATGGATTTAGGATAAGAAATGTTAGTACAAATCAGATAACTTCATTTGAACTCCATATGTATGTATAGAACTGAAGTGATAGATGATAAATAGAGATAGACATAAGTGTATTATATGTAATGTAGGCAAATAACTAATAATCTGATTTCATTTTTTTTTGTTTTTTAAAACACATTATATCTTTCCTTTCTTGTTTTTAAAGATTTATTTATTTACTTCATGTATATGAGTAGTTGTAAAGATAGTTGTAAGCTTTCATCTGGTTGTTGGGAATTGACATTTTAGGACTTCTGCTCGCTCTGGTCAACCCAACTCGTTCCTGTTGCCTGGGCTCACTCAGTCCCTGCTCCCTCCAGCCCCAAAAGGGCCTCAGATCTCATTACAGTGGTTGTGAGCCACCATGTGGTTGCTGAGATTTGAACTCAGGACCTTTGGAAGGTAAGTCAGTGTTCTTACCCACTGAGCCATCTCAACAGCCCTATAATCTGATTTCTTTATTTCTTTTTTAGTCAACCTAAGGATTATTTCTCGAGCTATCTTTATAATATTTTCTGTAGAGATTCTGCATACTTATATTTTATTTAAAGGGTAGATTGCCTTTTAGGTTTTAAGTCTCTATTTGAAACCTTTGTAGTTTTGACTCTGTCATTTATGATATGTATATCCATTATGTGGATTTTCATAAAATTCCTATCACTAATATCAAGGACTGAATGTTTATGTACTTGGATGGTTCATGACTAATATTACCCAAAGTGTTCTTACTTCAAGAGATTGTTTTTCTTGACCATGTTATTGAAACTTAAAATATAATTTTCTTTTCAATTGTTTTCATTCTTTGCATGGAAGTAGAGATTGTATGCTCCTAGAATGTTGCTCTTTTAAACCCTCTTTGTATCTCTCATTTTTTACTGGATATTTTACTTATATTTCAAATGTTATCTCCTTTCCCGATTTCCTCTCCGGAAACCCCTTTGTTTCACCCCCCCCCAGCTTCTTTGAGGATGCTCCCCTACCTACCCACCAACTTTTACCTCCCTGACCTGGCATTCTCCTACACTGGGACATCAAGCCCTCCCAGGACCAAGGGCCTCTATGACCATGGATGCCATATAAGGCCATTCGCTGCTACATATGCAGCTATATAATAATCAAAAATATGGTAGTGCTATACACATATAAAATGAAATACCTAAAAATCAACAATCCTAAGTATTTATAAGTATTTATAAGTATTTATAAGTATTTGCAAAACAATCTTACCAGTAGTAAAATTGTGTAGAAAGAAATGGCAGAGGAAAGGTAGAGGTGATATGAGATTTCACTGGTGATAACTCAATTTCTTATAAATGTAAAATTTTCTTTTAAACTTTTTTTATGTAAACAAATTATTAGACCGAACTCTCAGTGTTTCTTACAACTATACTGTAATACCTTCTACATCTGATAGTTTTTGATTTTATTAACATAAACAATGCTTCATTTAATATTCTCAGTGAAATTTAAAAAGTTCCATATATTTTCTTCTTTGTTACATCATACATCCTCTCCCTTTCTACTGTGCTCTTTCATGCAATTTTACAATTACTTTCATAGTTGTCTCTGATTTGTTTTCATTTGCATTTCTTTCCAAATGTCAGAGGTCCTTCAAGCAGCATTTAAAATAAGTTTAATAAATTTAGGATGATATCCTTGCTGTACCCAGTATGGCTTCACTTTGACCTGGCTGGGAGTGATAAAGGAATGATTTTTAAAAAGGACAGACACTGACAGAAATGACAGACAGACTGATACAGAAAAGCTGGTGTCAGATGGTCTATGTATGTACTCTGATAGAGCCACATCAACTATGGAAACAATGCCAAACCTCAGCACATTTATCTATCATGTGCATTTTGGCAGGGAGGAGTGTGCTAGTCTCGGTATGATGTCATTATAGGCAGCAGTCTCAGGCTTTAAACATCTTGGAAGAGAAAGATGTAATGGTTAGTGTTTGCACACATTGTTAATATTTGCTCTCAGACCTGAGGAAAGCTTTGTCAGTTCCAAACCTGACCCACATGGGAAATGATTTTCAAACTTTTAATAAGACTTAGACACTGGTTCTTCATGTGCCCATATTAACAATACACATTTCCTCATGGTTTCTTTACTTAATCATTAAGTCAGGATTTTCTAGGTCCTCCACATATCCTATTGGTTTTATTTTCCTTTTACTGCATACAACAGTATTGGAAATATGCTTTGAAGGTCTCACACTACTTTACAAGTGAGGGAATCATACCATCATAATAGTAATACCAACAAAAAATTCTGCAAGTAATATCAACAAAAAATTCTGCAAGTAGCACAAGAAATAAGTTTG
Organism: Mastomys coucha; assembly: GCF_008632895.1. Taxonomy (NCBI): domain Eukaryota; kingdom Metazoa; phylum Chordata; class Mammalia; order Rodentia; family Muridae; genus Mastomys; species Mastomys coucha. The sequence continues at coordinate 63,995,521 of NW_022196912.1, forward strand.
CTCCATTTGTTGGTATGAGGACATTGAATACAAATGAGAAAACATAGGCATAACTTGTGTTTGTATTTTCTCAGGTTAGAGAACTATTTTCAGTATGTACAGTTGTTTTTGTTGTTGTTGTTTTAGAAATATACTATAGTAAAACTTTTCTTAATAAGTTGAAATACCTTATAACTTTTATTTCAATCTGATCATTTGCTATATGCTTTAAAATATTGTAGTTTGTACATAATATAAGAGACAGATTCAGAGAGAGCCAAAAGACCAAAATAAACATACAAAATTGAATTAGCCTTAATTAAAATATAAAATTAATATGGGATTCATTTAATTTAAGAGTGAAGTAGATAGATTCCAAACAATTTTAAAATTTTCTAAATAATGAAGTAGCTTAGAGAACAGAGAAATAATTGCGATATTACAGACCCATACATAATTTCCCATAATTCTGAGCATAGAAAAAAAGAATGTATTTCAAAGTAATATAAATATCTTCAATAGTTCATAAGAAACTAGGCTTTGGCATTTGGGTCAATTACAAATAATATTTTGTTGATTATGTTTGTGCAATTCATTCATTTAAGTATCTAATAGTCATGCTGATTAAATCAGCTATGCATTTTGAATATTAAACATATTTGAAAATGTTTCTGAAGTTTACCTCTGCAAATTGCAGAATCTAATTTTATTCAAGAGCACATTCCAATTAAAATGAAGTATTAAAATAATGTCTCACAGTCCACTCTGAATTGCTTTATACAGATACTTCTCTGATAATGCCTTTAGATTTCAATTCTACAGTGAAATCATAAAAATGCATTTGGAAAAAAAAACAGGAGGGGAATAAAAATGCAATGGAGGTGGGAAAATGTAATAATCTCAGCCCAGTAAAAAATTAAATTTGTGAGATTGCATACTCTTTCTCTCCATTCTTAAATTGTTCCAAATAAGCTATGTGGAGATTGACAGCTAAAAAATAATAAAAGTTCAATTATTTTGATGAGTGCTGCATACTATATTTGGTGTCTGGAGTCAAACTCAGGAAGGAAATATTGATATATTCTCCATATTCCCTAATATCCCAAAATTCAGGTGACTCATATTGGTAGAACTCTGTGATGAGATAATGAAGGGGAATTGTGGTATTATGAAATTTCATAAAGCACAAATTCAATGATGTGATAAGATTTCACTAAAATAAAGGCTTCAAGGCATATTATTTGTTATGAATAAAAGTCCAAACTTTAGATGCTCTGGACCTCTGATTCAGCTGAGAATGTCAATAATAATACTTTCCTCCTCTACTTCTTCACAGAGCTGTGGAACAGTTAAATTAAATACTGTCTATGAAAGTGACTTTCACATATTAGGCTGCAGCAATATCAGCCTCCAATAGTAATAGACATTTTAATGAAAAAAAGAAAAAATGCAAAATACAAGATCTATATGACAGAGAACTGGAGAAAAAAATTGAGTTTTCTCAAGATCAGTCAAGAAATATGCAAACACTGGCATTTAAAAAAAAAAAAAAAAGAATCCTTTCCATGTAAGCATATAAGCAATTACTTCTACTATACAAACTACCTGACTTTTATTTTAATTGGTAGTTGAATTGTTTTTTTAATGGTAAAATCTATTTAGCAACTGAGGTCTAATTTTTCCTCCTAATTTCTGTAAATAGGAATACCAATGAAATCCTTCCTGAGCCTTCCATTCTGATTTGGGTGCTGCAATAGAATAGTGTAATTAATCCTTCATAGACTTTGTCACAAGTAGCATTATCATGATGCTTCACTTACAATAAGCTAATTATTATACACATTTCTGCTTTTATTATTTTAAAGTTCTAATAGTAAAAATTTAGGATTTAACTTTGTTTAGATGTAATTAAATTGTCTGTATTAGGAAAGAATAATAATAAAACCTCAGGAAGTCACTAAGGATTTAATTTTTGAGAGACACCATACTATTTTGTCACACTTTCACTGAAAATTTACTTATCATATATTTGCAATTTCTAATTTAGTTTAGTGCTCCATTTTATCTGGCAATGCCAAGTGAGAGAAAAAGTAATAATGTTAGGTATTTTCAAGACAATTGAATTCAGGTAACTAAATCAAAAAGCCTTTTAAATTCAATTTTAAGTTAGAAATAATCTATGTGAGACCTAGCCAAAATAACAATAACTGAAACATTAATTCACAAGGCATAAAGACACACAGCTATAATCTAAGCATTAGGAAGCAAATACAGGAGGCTAGTTATGAGTTTGAGAATACTCTCTACTACATAGTGACTGGTGGGCTAGTCTGAGCTACAGAATGAGAACCTGTCTTACAAAAAGAAAATATAAATTAATTCAAAGATTAAATAAACATGTGCTTTCAACTATACTAGTTTTAATGTATAGTTAGATTTAATTTTCAACTTGACCCAATCTAAAAGCACCTATTAGAGAAATCTCAATGAGAGATTATCTCGATTGGCCTGTGGACATGTATTTATACAATTATCTTTATTATGCTAATTGTATTTCCTTTTAGGTGGCTCTGATCAATAGTCGGGATATCATAGAATATTGGAGTTAGTATTCATGAATTAATTACTTTATGCCTTTGATTATGCTTATAATGTGATGTGTTCAATGGCTTCAAATTCCAACTTTGATCTCTATGAAAAGATGGATTCTGGTACGAAAAAGTCTTTTCTTCCTTAATTGGCCTTATTGGCCTAGTTCATTAGAGCAATGGAAGAGAAACCAAGACAGACATTGGTAGCAAGAGTGCATCTCTGCCATCATATATCTAATTACATGGTTATTATGCCACTTGAACTGTATTGGGACAAGAATGTGGAAGAGCTTGCAATTTTGGGGTACAAATGCCTTTGAATGCCAGAAGCAATAGTTAGTAGGCAGCTCTAGTGAAAGCTTGGAAAACAAAAATACTGAGAAAAATGTGGGCAGTCATAGGAGGCTCCATGAGTACTGAGCTCAATAGTGTTGGAGGGGTGAAGCAACCTAAGCTGTAATATTGCCGTATGAGCCATACATGAAGCTACAGGAAGTTATAGATTGACCAGCAAGCTTTTTTGTTATTATTTGATCATTCCTTACTATGATCTAATTTTGACTTGAAATAGACATGTTCATTCTGTGTCACATTTTATTTTATAGGTGGTCACAAATAAAAGACTTGATTTTCAGTGTGGAAAAATTTAAAGCTATGGTAATGGTATTTCATATTATAAAATTAACAAGAGACAGGTACAATAGAAGGCTACATCTTAAGATGAAGTATTTGTGTATAAACTTGAAAAAGGATGGATGAAATTTTGAGTGGCTTTAATTATCAACTAGAAAACATCTAGACTTACTTGGGAGAAGAGTCTCAATAGGTAGAGGTTAGTTTGACCTCTGGGCATCTCTGTGCATGAGATTAACTTTATTACATTGATTAGTTGGGAAAACACAACTCTTCTGTTGCTGTGAAGACAAGACCAAGACCAAAGCATTTTATATAGAAGAATGGTTTATTGGGCCTTCCAGTTTCAGAGAAGAAATCTGTGACCACCATGTTGAGGATCACGGGAGTGAGCAAGCAGGAAAGTTGTTACAGCAGTAGCTGAGAGCTCATACACCAGTCCACAAAGAAAAATCAGCGAGGTAATTAGAAATGTCATGGTGTTTTGAAGCTTCAGAATCAAGCAGGAGGAAAAGAGCTAACTTGGAATGGCAGAGATTTTCTCCAAATCTTTTTTAAAGCTCTACCAAAGAGGGACCAAATATTTCAATATATAAGCTTATGTGGTCTGTTTTCATTCAAATCAGCACCACAGCCCACTTTGCATTATTCCCTGGTATGGAAACCTGGAGTGAATACAAGTGGAGAACCTGAGCTAAGGACATGCCTTGATTAGTTCTTTGCTTTTTGTCATATAATGTGACTAGTGGCTACAAGTTCTTACTCTTGGATCAGCTTAGAATTGTGAGCCAAACAGCTTATATTTTAAATTGATTTTATTAGAATGTTATATTGACTGAGTATTAAAAAAAAATGGAGACTGAAGCGTAGGGATAGAGTATTAGCTTAGTATTATCAAAGCTAGTGCTTGATACCCTTATTATTTTTTTGAGACTGGGTTTCTCTGTGTAGCCCTGGCTGTCCTGGAACTCACTCTGTAGACCAGGATGGCCTAAAACTCAGAAATCTGCCTGTCTCTGCCTCCCAAGTGCTGGGGTTAAAGTTATGTGCCATCACTGCCAGGCTGATACCCTCATTCTTTTCAGAAGCAGAGCAGAGATTTATTTACTTATATACTTGTGTCGTGCTGTTTTAATTATTTCATTGATGTTAAGATTATAATTACAACATTTCTCACTTCACTTTTCTCCTGGCAAACTTTCAAGCATATCCTTCCTCTTTCAAATTCATGCCCTTTCTTTTTCATTGATTGTTGTTATGCACATACACACACACACATACACACGCACACACACACAGCACACATACACACATACCTCACACACATATCCATCACATGTGCACACACTGTGTATATATTCAAGTATATTTCTAAAAACATAAACGTGACCTTCTCAATCTATATAATGTTAATTGTATGCATAGTTGAAGGCTGGTCCCTTGGTCTTTGATAACTAGTTGTTGTAACTTACCCCAGGGAAGTTTATTTCTCCAGCTCTCAACAGCCCTTAGCTGCCTGTAGTTCTTTGTTTTGGGTTGAGGGTGCCTAGTCTTCAGTCCACATTAGCACAACTATCGTTTTTGCACTTGTTCAGTTTAGGTTTAGGAAGCCATGTTGGTAACACTTTATGGATGTAGCTTCTGATATTCCTAGAAGACACAATCTCACAGCAAATTCTTCAATCTGCTGATTTGTACATTCTTCTGCCCACTTTCCCACAAGACACCTAATACTTAGGTGCAGTAGTTATATTTGTTTAGTTTGGGCTCCACAATTTTTTATTCTGAGTAGTTGTGACTTTCTATACAGGTCTCTGCTATAGAAAAAAGATGATTCCTTGACAAAGGATAAGGGCTAGACTATCTGTGAATATAAGGACAAATATTAGAATATAGTTAGGGAATAGCCTGATTTAGTAAAATGGTAGTACTGGAATCTCTTCCACAATCGATGGCATCACTAGCCCTAAATAGTTGGTTACTCCAGCTCCTTGGAGGTTTTCTTCTTGTTGAGTGGACTTTCAGTCTATTTACATAGCTGTTGATGGCTGACAATGCTTGTCGCTATTACACATGTAGGCTTACTATGGCATCCTGATCATTGCTGTGGTTCATAGGTTTCACAGTTTTGAACAAATAGTAGTTGTTTCCCTCTCTTGCAAATAGTCATCTTGTCTTCTGAAACCATGATACCTAGTTGTCAGGGAGACAGCATTCTACTTAGTTTCAACTGAGAGGAGCTGGAGTCTGTGCATGGTGCTTCATCAATAAGGGCTTATCTTAAAGCTCTGGTGAATAATCAAGGGCAAGAGCAGTAGGATGTATGTTTTGGGAGGCTCATGAGTAACTCTGACCAACAATACAAACCAAGTGTCTCATGCCCTGTTTTGGTGTTTTTGTTTGGTAATCTTTGGTTTTTGGAGGGAAAACTGTTACCCAAGATAAGAAAATTTTATTTAAACTAGATATATGTATATATACAAATATTTACTACACATACCAATATATACAAACATTTTATATATGCATAGATATAAGTATATTTACTATATACTATATATGTATATCTGTAACTATAATAAATTGTATGTATTATGTTTTTTAGATAACTAAGAGCATAATTCCTTATAATTTTTTCAAACATCCTTACTGTTATCTTATTCTCTTTCTTCTGGGTTCTACCTTTTCCATTTTCCCATCATATCTCATATATCCTGTTATTCTCTTTTCTATTGCTCTCTAAGACCTCTAACTCAGCAATGACCCCTTTGTAGTTATCTCGTCTCTGCAGATACTATATATGTAATCACATCTCAAAATTTGAAGCTAGGCACCTCCTGTGAGGGAGAATTTGCAAGGTTTGTCTCTTAGGGTCTTGGTTACTTCACCCAATATGATTTATTCAGATTGTAAAGATTTACCATCAGAGTTTTTTATTTTTATTTTTCTTAACAATTAAATTACATTCCATCATATACATGTGCCATATTTTCATTATCCATTCATGACTTAATGAACATTATATTTTTCTCAAATCTTACCAATTGTGAATAGTACTGAAATGAACATGTTTGGTCAAGGATCTGTGGATTAGGATGTCAAGTTTCTTGGACATGTGACAAATGAGTGATATAGAGAGATCATATGGAAAATTTATTCTCATTGGGTTGGTAGGGAGGGTGAATTATCAATGTTGATTCCTATGGTGGCTGTACCAGCTTGCAATCCTACCAATACTGAATGCAGATTGCTTTTTCTGTCCATCACCTCCAGCATATGTTGTCAGTTCTTTTATTAATCTTTACCTTTGTGACTTGAGTAAGATGAAATCTCAAAATTGATTTGACTTATTGAATTTCCCTAATTGTTAGCAATAAAGTAATTTCTTAAACGAACATATTGCCTATGTTTTATTTCTTCTTTTGAGAACTTGTTATTATATCCTAGACCCATTTTCTAAATGTGTCATCTGTTCTTGAGTTTTTAAAATAACTATGCCTGATATTTATTTTCTTTCAGATATATGGTTGGTAAAAGTTTTCTCCTATTCTCTATGCTTCTTCTTCACCTGGGAATACTCTACTCAAACTTTTCCATTTTATTAAGTCCCATTTGTCAATTTTTTGCCTCAACACTTGGGTAAGTGAAGTCATTTTAACAAAGTCATTTTCTACATCTATCTTATGTAAGGTAGTGCCTATGAATTTTTTCTTGCACTTTCAGTGTTACAGGTTCCACATTTAAGTCTTTAATGCATTTTAATTAGTTCTTGTACAAAGGCATTGGTAGGAGAGGAACTTTTTAATTCTGCATATGATAATCCAGCACAATTTCTTGAGGATGTTTACTTTTCTCTAGTACATGTTTTTGGCATTTCTGTCAGGCAATATATAGCTAAAATTATATATACTGTGGTTTGGGTCTTCATTTTTTTTCTACTGGTATAAATACTTGTTTTGTGTAAATATCATATTGCTTTTCTTATTGGCTCTGAAGTATAGCTCAAGATCTAGAACGGTAAAATCTTTGTTCTGGATCATTTCAGTTATTTATAGTCTTTTCTAAGAAGAATGAAATAGGCATTTATATTGGTATTGAATTGAATTGGTATATAACTGTTGGTTAAATAGGCATGGAGTCACTTTTTCTTTCCTAGTGTGTATCTCTTTCTTCAGAGGTTTAAAGTTCTCATTATAAATGTGCTTCACTTCCTTAGTTAAGTTTATTCCTTGATATTTTAAGGGCTATTGTGAATGGAAGTCTCTTTATAATCTTTGCATGTTCGTTGTTCATATACAAAATAAAAAAATACCAGTTTCTGGTTTGGTTGGTTCTTTGTATAGTTCTTTTTGTTTCCGTATGGTTGATTTCAGACATGAGTTTGATTATTTCCTGCCATCGACTCCTTTTGGGTGAATTTGCTTCATTTTGTTCTAGAGGTTGCAGATGCACTGTCAAATTGATGGTGTATGCTCTCTCTAGTTTCTTTTTGGAGGCATTCAGAGCTATGAGTTTTCCTCTTAGGACTTCTTTCATTGTGTCCCATAAGTTTGAGTATGTTGTGGCTTAATTCTTATTAAACTCTAAAAAGGCTTTAATTTCTTTATTTCTTCCTTCACCAAGTTATAATTGAGTAGAGTGTTGTTAAGCTTCCATGCGTATATGGACTTTCTATTGTTTATGTTGGCAGTTCCTCAGGAAATTGGACATAGTACTACCAGAGGACCCAGCTATACCACTCCTAGGCATATACACAGAAGATGCTCCACCATGTAATACAGACACATGTGCCACTATTTATAATAGCCAGAAATTGGAAACAACCTAGATGTCCCTCAACAGAAGAAAAGATACAGAAAATGTGGACATTTAAACAATGGAGTACAACTCAGTTATTAAAAACAATAAATTTATGAAATTCTTAGGGAAATGGATGGATCTGGAAAATATCATCCTGAGTGAGTTAACCCAATCACAAAAGAACACACATAGTATGCACTCACTGATAAGTGGGTATTAGCCCAGAAGCTCAGAATTCCCAAAACACAATCCACAAACCACAAGAAACTCAAGAAGGAAGAACAAAATATGGATAGTTCATTCTTTCATAGGAAGGGGAACAAAATACCCATGGAAGGATTTGCAGAGACAAACTATGTAACAGAGACTGAGGATGGACAATCCAATAGACTGCTTCACCTGGGAATCCTTCCCATATTCAATCACCAAACCCAGACACTATTTTGGATGCCAGCAAGTGCTGGTTGACAGGAGCCTGATATAGCTCTCTTCTGAGAGGCTCTGACAGTGCCTGACTACTACAGAAGTAGAGGCTCACAGCCATCCATTAGACTGACCACAGGGTCTCCAATAAAGGAGCTAGAAAAAGGACCCAAGGAGTTGAAGGAGTTTGTAGTCCCTTAGGACTAGCAACAATATGAACTAACAATATGAATCCTCAGAGCTCCCAGGGAATAAACTGCCAACCAAAGAGTACACATGGTGGGACTCATGGCTCTAGCTGCATATGTAGCAGAGGATGGCCTAGTTAACCATCAATGGGAGGAGAGGACATTGGTCCTTTGAAGGTTCTATGCCCCAGTGTAGGGAAATATGAGGACCCGGAAGTGGGAGAGGGTGGGTTTGTGAGCAGGGGGAAGGGGGAGAGAACAAGGTTGTATTTTTCCTGGAGCAGAAACTGGAAAAGGAGATATCACTTGAAATGTAAATAAATAAAATATTTATTAAAATAAAAAAATGCATTTGATTTGAATAAATTGATTCTGTATACTGCCACATTGCTGACTTTTACATTGTATCTACCTATTTCTTCTGGTGGAATTTTGTTGAATCTCATATATTATTATTGTGCTATTTACAAATAGAATTGCCTTGACTTCTTCTTTACTTATTCTTATATTGCTTTAATTTCATTTTTCATTATTGCTTTAGCTACTACTTTGAACACAGTATTTAAAAGTTTTTGGACATAGTGGAGATCCTTGTTCCACTCCTGACTTAAGTGGGATTGCTTCAAGCTTTTCTTCTTTAGGATAATTTTGGCTGTGGATTCTCATATACAACTTTCATTATGTTGAGATTGTTATCTGAGAAGAGCGATCCTGTATGAGGACAAGCAGTCTCAATTAATATGGACCCTGAGATCTCTCAAACACTGGATTATCAAACAGACAGCATACACCAGCTGACATGAGGACCCCAATGCACATACAGTAGAGGACTTCTGGGTCTATGTTCTTTCAAAGATGACACACCTAACCCTCAAGAGACTGGAGACCCCAGGGCGTTTAGAGATCAAGTTGTGTGAAGGGGTGGGGACATCTGCGTAGAGACAGGGCGTGGGGAGGAATATGGGATGTGGCACAGTCTGAGGGTAAATGGGGGGGAATAAAATATGGAGTGCAAAAAGATTAATATTAAAATCTCAAAAACATATTGGGATACCTCATTCAAGCAAATGGATGATATGTATCATAAAATCTTCAACCATTGAAGAAAGAATTTGAAGAATATATCAGAAGATTCAAAGGTCTGTCATACTCTTGGATTATTATGTGCACCATACTAAAAATATCGATCCTACCAAAAGCAGTACAGATTGAATACAATCACCATCCAAAATCTAAAACAATTCTTTTCACAGAAATTAAAAGTAAAATTTTAAGTTGATACAGAAACACATAAAACTAAGTATTCCTGTGACAATTCTGAACAATAGAGGAACTGCTAGAGGTATCATGATGATTTATTTTAAGTTGTACCACAAAGCTATCATGGATTTGATCAGTAGATTAAAATTAAAGACCCAAACATAAATCTGTAAACCTATGGCAACTGATTTGATAAAGGTACCAGAAATGCACACTAAAAAAGACAAAATTTTTAACAAATTGTGCTCTTCAGAAATGGATCTCTTCATGTAGACAAATCAAAATAGATCTTTACTTGTCACCCCACATAAGACTCAAATACAAGAGGATTACAACCCTTCAATATAAAACCAGGTACACTGAATCAGGTAGAAGAGAAAGTTGAAATTAGCCTTGACACAGGAAAAGACTTGATGTATACAACACTGTTAGGACAGGCACTAGGATCAAAAGTTAATAAATGTGACCTCAGGAAACAGAGACACTTTTGCATTGCAACAGACACCATCATTTGGACAATGTCAGTCTATAGAATCAAAAAAGACTTTTATAACTACACAGCTAACAGAACACGAAGATCCAATATATGAAGAAATCAATGAACTAGATATAAAGAAAACAAACCACCCAATTAAAGTGTTTGGCTACAGATCCAAACAAAATTCTCAATGGAAATTCCAATGTCTAAGAAACCCTTAAACAATTGCTCAACATTTCTAGGCATGATGGACATAAAAAATCAGAACTGCTTTAAGATTTCCTCTTACTGTTGTCAGAATGGCTAAGATCAACAAAATAAACATGACTCATTCTATCAGAAATAGCCACACTGATTTCTACAGTTGCTGTGTAAGTTAACACTCTAACTAGAAATGGATAGTAGTTTTTCTTATTCTACTTACCATCAGCTATACCACATGTACATGTAGACATATACCTAAAGGATGCTTCATTCTACCACAAGCACATGTTTATTGCTGTTCTATTTATACTAGACAGAAATCAGCAACAACTTAAATGTTCCTAAACAGAAAAATGAGTAACAAAAACATAATATACTTATACAATGGTGTACTAACCAGCTATTTTTAAAAATTACATCTTGAAATTTGTACCCAAATGGGTGGTACTGGGACATAAATCATCCTTAATATCTTAAACCCACAAATAGAAATACCTTGTGTATTTGCTTATATAAGGATAGTATACATTAAATAAATAATAACCAAACTACAATTCATAGGTGTAGAAAGTATGACACCCATAGTCTCACAAATTTGAATGCTTTTTCACCAGGAAGTGTCACTATCTGAAGCTGTGGCCTTGGTGAGAAAGTGTGTCACTGGGGCAGGCTTTGAAATTTCAAATGCTCAAGCCAGACCCGATGTGCTTTCTCCTTCTTTTTCTGCTGCTTGTGAGTTCAAATGTATAACTGTCTTGACCTCTATAGAACCATGTCTGTCTGCATGACTACACTAGTGGGTATGATAACATGAAAGGAGAGGGGGAAATCTCATGTTGCAGCTTACTGGATTGCTCTGCCTACATTTTTATAGAACCTAGAACCACCAGTCCAGTGATGGCATCACCCAAAATGGGCTGGGCTCTCCCCCATTGATCACTAATTTTAAACTGCCCTACAGGCTTTCCTACAGCCCAATCTTATGAGGCTGAAGGAAAATGTCTTAATTGAGGGTCCTTTCTCTGAGATGACTTTAGCTTGTGTCACATTTATCTAAAACTAGCTAGGACAGTTATACAATAACAAATGATTAACACTAAATTGTCTGGATAGGACATCTGTCTATCTCTATGACTACCTATGCCTAGCATTATCTATCTATCTATCTATCTATCTATCTATCTATCTATCTATCTACCTATCTATAATCTATCTATCTGTCTGTCTATTTGTCTGTCTATCTATAAGTTTAAAAAGCTATAAACTTGAGGAGTGGAATGGGCTAGGAAATCACACAGGAGAAACAGGAAAGAAAAAAGAAAAGGGGAGAATTGATGTAATAATATTTTAGTAAAAATTAAAGACAAATAATGTTATCTGAAGTTGCACCTTGTACTTTCCAGCAATGGCAAGATGCCGTCCTGTAGGTCTCCATTGTACTCTGGACAGTCCAGTTAGAGTTTTGGGAAGTTTTCAGGTCCATAAAATACTTGAATCAAAAACTATTGAATCTGAAGAATGATATCTGAGATTATACTGTGCTCCACACAAACATTTACACACAGGTACTTCTGTACTCTCAACTAAGTGTGTACTATTACACATAAATATACACATCAACATGTACACACATAAATTTAAAAAAAATAAAAAAGTAAAGTGAAGACTGATTCTAGTTGTGGCAGGGAAGGGATACAACCTACTAAAGATAATTGTGGTTGACTGATATAGCAAACAGATATCATCTAGCAGTAAGGAAATTACAAACAGGCAAATAACATAACAAAAGTACAAACAATGCCTTAAATCTAAAGAGAAACATACAAATAAAGGCAAATTTTATCAAAGAAATATCTCACTATAGTTGGCATTTTATAATAAAATTAAAATTGTTTTTTAGTTCACTTTTCAAGTCAAACAATTCATCAACATCTTAGTAATACCTTCATATAAATGCTATTTACTTTGCTACATATAAGAATTCTTTGACCACACATACACATAAAAGTACTATGTACTACTGCCTCATTTTATATATATATATATATAATATATATAATGTACTTCAGGAAATTTATCAGTTTTAATCACTGGAGAAAATACAACAAATTTTACAGGCTTTTCTGGTCTAGAAATGATGCTATAATTAGAAAATATTTTCTTTCAGTTGGAGTTTTAGTACTTCTTGAAAATTGTGTACAATTGAATTGATCATATTCATCCCCCCACCAACTCCTTCCACATCCACTCCCTCTTCCTGCCCACACAAATTTGTACTTTCCTCTGTCTCTCTCTCCCTCCCTCCATCCCTCCACCATTCAAGTGTAATTTATATTGTTCATATATTCTTGAACTTTGATTGGAACATGATCAACTTCCAGGGGCTATAATATTTTAAAAGTAAATAAGAAAGAAAGAAAGAGGGGAGGAGAGAGGGGGAGGAAGGGAGAAAGGAAAGAAGGAAGGGTGGAAGAAAGAAAGGAACTAAAGAAACAAAGAAACACAGAACAAACGAATAGAGAAACAAAGAAAGACTCTATTTTCCAGCAAGGGTCATTTGCCAATAGCTGCTCAAGTAGAGGTATGTGTGTATGGTACCTGCCTCCTTTCTCCATGATGAAATTTGATCTGGTTTGAGTTCGACTTGGTCTTGTTAAAGGTATGTTTTGTGAAAACAGAATGATGTGTTTGGGGGAGGAAGAGAACTGGCACACTAGGCAGCAGCATGATGAAGAACAGTGGTGGAAGAGGATGAACAACAATAAAAAAAAAAGGTTTATGAAAATTCCTTAAAGAGACACTGATTTTTTTGTATGCCCATTAAAAAACAATTAGAAAATAAACAAATGCCCTTAGCAGGTCAGATGAATCACATATGTATACAATGTTAGATAAAATGTTTGTTTTCTTGTTGTTGTTTAACATGAACATTATTTTCTTACTAAATTTTAAGATTCTAATTTACTGTTATGACAAGTTACACCTTGAACCACCATAATAAATAAAAACTTCATAATGGTTAAAGTCAACACACATAAAGAATAATTATCTATGGAGTTTTACTGCTTGAAGAATTTTAATGTACTTAGTACATCCCTTATCAAATTTCAGTGGGATGAAAGTCTACGAAATTATTTTTAGTCAATCAAAATATGAGCAACTAATTCTATTCTCCATAATCTACTTATAGAAGTTTTATCCTTTGCTGTTGAAATGTTTAACCAAACCATCTGTCAGGATAAGTAGGATAAGGTTTTAATTACTTACAGAAATGCAATTATACCATTAATGTTCAGCTAAAATTGATCCCATTCAATTTAATTAGCAATGCAGCTGTGAGTGGAAAGAGACAGGTCTGTTCTGTTAGCCCAAACAAGAAATTATAATGGCTTTGTTTTAGTTGTCTGGGTAGTACTCAGAATTCTGACTCTATCCTATTATTCTTTGAGGTGTGTGTGTGTGTGTGTGTGTGTGTGCGCGTGTCTATGTTTATAGTGCTATATATGTATCTCTCTGTATATACCTACCTTTGCATATATTCATACATGTATATGAATATTTAAATGTAAGAACATAACACATTTTCTATATATTCATATACGTGTTTTCATTCACACACATGCTTTTATATATTTAATGTATTTCAGTGTCTTTGCATATGTGTCTGTGTGTGTGTGTGTGTGTGTGTGTGTGTCTATTTTCTGTGTGTTTTTGCAATATACACACGATAATTATACCCCTGGATGCCCAGCCTTTTCTAAACCTCTATGACTGGTTTGAAGTATCCAAAAGCATTTCATGGAAAGGCACTTCAGGTGCAAATGTTTGGGAGAGACCTGGAGATATGCTGAGAACAGGCAGTTTAAAGTAACTTCTGGGTCATGGCCACCTGAGGTAGGAGGCTAGCATTGGTAATTGATGGCATGCAACCTATATAGAAGAACTCAGGAGCATTCCGAAATGCTTTTATATGATAAAGAAAACTAAGTGCATCTACTAATTATTTTTCTTTGATCCCACTAACACTTGTATTTTCTAAATGAGAATATTTTAATGTTATTGTTAAGAACACAAGGAACAGATTAACAGTGTCAGATGTGTGTGTGAGGTTTTCTTATCACATACCTCACAGTTGCTGCAGCAACACGTGTATAAGCAGAACCACAAAGAGAAAAGCCTGGCACATTAGGAAAATCGACTAGGATTCCTCTGATTTCCAAATATGAAATCAAATAACATAGCAGCATAATGAGGTTCTAAGAACATGAATTCTGAATCAGCTGAAAATAGTTGATCTATCATCTGACACTGGGTGGCAGGAAAGTCAGGAGTTCAAGGCTAAGCTGGGTTACATTTCAATCTGTGAAAAATATGAGCAAATTGTAATTGAATAAAATAAATACTGAAAGTCTAACATAGAAAGGAAGGAATAAGTGTTGTGGGGTAATTATAGAGGTGAGAGGAATCCTCTTCCTCCTGCTCTTCCTCGTCCTCCCCTCTACTTTTTCTACCTACTTCTCTGTTAGAAAGAAAATATCTAACTACATACCTATAGGTGAGGCTACACTAGAACTCACAGTGTTTCTGTATGAATCTCACCACCAAGGAAAATGAAAGCATGTGTGCATCACCAAACTCCTTGAATCTTAAAATTTTAATTAGCTATCTTTGACGAGCATTTTAAACTTATAATTTAATTTTGCAAATATATAATATTTGTGAAATAATTATATATATATTTGAAAGTTTTGAAATATATAAAGATTTATATAAATGCAAATAACGAAACAAACTAAATGAATTTATTACGACACTGTAGCCAAGTCATAGAAGGTGAGGACTGTGATATAATGGTAAAAAAAAAAAAAAAATTAGAAGTTAAAACCTTGTCAAGTTCTTAATTTCTTTGAATAATTACAATTTAGTAGTGATTTCGATATCGTTATAGAACTATGAGTAACCTTAATGCCAAGAGGAAAAAAGGTTTAGAGACAAGAAAAGTAAAACTAAAAATCATTCAAAGAATGCAATCACATGTAAAATGTAAGTTTAACCTAAAAGTACGTACAAAACATGTGACAACTTTAAAATTACCTAATTCTGATCAATAGCTACTGAAAAAAATCAATCAATATTGTTTCTAGCATAAAATCATATGCTTCTTCTCTCACTTGGACTGTGGAGGCAGAAAAAGCATCTCAAAACCAACTTTAAAATAAAGTAAATTTGCTATCATTGAGGTACATGAGGCCTTGCAACAAAAATCACAAAAAGAAGAAGGCAACATGGATAAAGGAAGGAGAAAAAGTAGGAAGGGATGGAGAAAGGAACAAAATATAACAACTAATACCAAACATGTTACCCATATTCCAATTCCTGATTTCCAAGTACCATCCCTCTTGGAGGATCCAAAGTTTCATAGAGAAAGTGTTTGGTTCCATGTCACTAGCAGGAAACTTCAGATAAACTTAACCACTTGCTACATCAAAAATAAACACAGTATCCATGTCAGGTATGGTTGTGAATCAGGGGCTATCAATAAAACTTGACAATTCAGAATTAGAGCACAAAGGGATGGGCAGAGACAGAACTATCATGCACTACAGTCTACAAAACGATATGACTGAATCTATAAGTTTACAAATATACTTTCAAACATCAATGAAACAATTCAGTGTTATGAAATGTGAGCTGGTAAATGGGAAAGAACAATAATATAATATACATTTTGCTACTGAAAAAACATTACCATAAAAATTATAAAAAAGAAATTTGTTGCTCATTAAAGAATCTTGTTGCTGCCGGGTGGTGGTGGCACACTCGTTTATTCCTAGAACTTGGGGAGGCAGAAGCAGGTGGATTTGAGTTAGAGGCCAGCCTGGTCTACAGAGTGAGTTCCAGGATAGCCAGGGCTATACAGAGAAACCCTGTCTTGGAAAAAAACCAAACAAACATAAAAAAGAATCTTGTTGCAAAATTATATCAATTGACCTTTCAATCTGTTATACTCAAATTCTAAGATGTGCTGTATGTGCTGTAGGTGATGCGTTTTCATATATACAAACAATAAAGTCAGATATAGAAACAGTAACTTTCTTAACATTTTCCACAGTTTCATTTGGTAAACAGTGGAAAGGAATTCTAAGAGTTAATTATAAGATAGATTGAAGAATGTTAATGTTGACATTTTTATCTTATAATATTATATTTCTATTAAAATCCAATTAACAAAGCTGCCAGGATAGTTCAGCCAGTCAAGATCTTGCCACGTATGTATGACAACATGAGTTAGGTCTCTGGGACACATATAAATTTCTAAGTAAAGAATTAACTCCATAAAGTTGCCCTCTGAGAGGCATATATACGCTATCGCGTGATTGACCGCATATACATATAATGCACAGAAACAATAATAGAAGTCCCAAATTAATACACTCTGCCCTGATGTCACAAATTGTAATGAAATGTTTTCATTCCCCTTATATGGGCTTTGAAAATTTTATACATGAGTGCCGTAGTTACATCATTTATACTCCTGCCTTTCGTTATGCAACTCCTTACCTCACTTTTTCTCCTCTCCTCCTCATCCTCGTCCTCGTCCTCCTTGTCATCCTCCTCGTCGTCCTCCTCTTAGTCCTCCTCCTCCTCCTCTTCCTCCTCTTTCTTCTCCATATATATATATATATATATGTATGTATATATGTATACATGTATATGCATATATCCTATTGAGCTTATTAAAAGTGGTTCATATGACTATGATTTTTTTATTGATGATCACATTTTTGAAATTGAATTACCTATTAGGATTAGTTTTCTTATCATGAGTAAAACTTACCATTATAGGCTTAAGCAAGGTACCTGATTCCTCTTTTCATTTCATCACTCTCATTATCCCTAGAGACATGATATAACATAATGGGTACAACTAAAGTTATTACATTGTCCTGAAATTAAACCCAATTCTGTCCACTTTTATGCAAAGACTATCATTTGGCTTATATTTGCCTCCTTATTGCTGGAACAATAACTAATTGTCTCTAATAACTCCTGCTTTAAGAGAGTTGTTAATAATGAAAGCACATGTTTATGTTTTACTTCAAAGATAGTTCCACATTCATAATCTCTCTTACCTAGTTCAAGATCTATCATCACTGCTCACAAAAATAAGGGGTGTGAAGAACAAGATGCACAGCCTTGTTGGATGATGCCTAAGCTTGAATAGGAAGAAGTTATTTGTCTAACACTAACTATATTTCAGTTCCCCTGCGTGCTTAAGCAGGGAGGAGGGGAGATGGATAAAGGACAGCATATGCACAATAATGCTGTTGTTTGAGACTCTGCCAACTCTTCATTGCTGTCTTTTCATTTGCACATTTGTGTTATTTGCACATCTGGTGCTTTTGACATTTATGAAGTGACCTCCTTTTCCATTCTTCCAGATAAACACACCCACTGCAGGAGTTGAACAATCATACATACAGTGAACACAGAATATTATACTTAATGTACCATCTTTTATGAGAATATGCTAACATAATGATAGAGGACTGATGCATGTAATCTATAATTAATACAAAGTGACTGTCATGTAGGAGAAAAAGGTTCTTTCTACAAAAATACAAGTGCAGTCATGGAAACGGCTATAGCTCTTTGATTACAATTTTTCAACCTCACTGGGGTTCTGCAGCTAGCTATTAAAGTGCTAGTGGTCTCTGGTGGAGTGGTCTCCTATCCAATTAAACTTTCACAAGTCTATCTAGGAGACACACTTCAGACTGTCAATGACATTGTGGGATATCACTGTGCTCCATTAAATCATGTCAAACACCTGCATCTCTAATAGAACACAATACTGTAAGATGCATTTTGCATATAGAATTTGGTGAGAGAGGGTTTTTTTTTTTGCTTGATTTGAAGATTTACAATTACTGACCTTTAAGACTTTTGTAAATATATCAGATAAGGTTATTTGATTTCTAGTGTTTTTCAGTACTCTATCACTCTAGTAATTTGTCTCCCATGCACAAAATATTCATATGCAGGCATCAGAAAGAAACAAATAAATGATAAATGTGTGGAACCATAAATAAATATGTAGAAGTTAAATTCAATGAACAAAGTATTTAATTTTATATTTTGGACAAGTTATTTAATATAGGAAAGATCACCATGTTTATATTCAGGTATTTGGTGATTTTTATGTTATGGGCTTATTTCACTGTGGTACAATCTGCACTGTATATTTGGAAATAACAGTCAGCCAAGTTGTGAATATGCAAAGCAAAAATGATTTCAAAATACCCAGATCCTGTATAATCTTTTCCAAGATACTAACCACACACTTCTTATATAAAAGATTTAAAATCCATTCATTCACTGTGATAGTTTCAGTTACCAGCTTGATGAGTAATGCTCTAGATCTGACTGCCTGGAGGAAGATCTGCTAGGATTTACCTGGTTTAATTAACTGATATGGAAATACCCAGCATGCTGAGGGTGACATTATTCATAATTTAAGAAGAAATGGGCAGTGTAAGTGTAGTGAACCTTATTTACTGAAAAATATCTATGAAAAGATTGACACATCATACCCAAACTTATGGGGCACAATGAAAGCAGTGCTAAGAGGAAAGTTCATAGCACTAAGTGTCCTGGTAAAGAAACTGGACAGATCTTACACTAACAACTTAACAGCACACCTGACAGCTCTAGAACAAAAAGAAGTAAACTCACCCAAGAGGAGTAGAAGGCAGGAAATAATCAAACTCAGGGCTGAAATCAACCAAATAGAAACAAAGAAAACAATATAAAGAATCATCCAAACCAAAAGCTGGTTCTGAGAGAATCAACAAGATAGATAAACCCCTAGCCAAACTAACTAAAGGGCAGAATCCAAATCAATAAAATCAAAAATGAGATGGGAGACATAACAACAGAAATGGAGGAAGTTCAAAAAAATTATCAGATCCTACTATAAAATCTATACTCAACAAAACTGGAAAATCTAGATGAAAGTGAAGGTGTTCTAGACAGATGCCATATACCAAAGTTAAATTAAGAGCAGGTAAACTACCTAAACAGGTTCATATCACACAAGAAAATAGAAGTCATTCAAAACCTCCCAACCAAAATAGGCCCAGGGCCAGATGGATTTAGTGCAGAATTCTGCCAGACTTTCAAAGAAGACCTGATACCAATTTTCCTCAAAATATTCCATAAAACAGAAACAAAAGGAATACAACCTAACTTATCCTATGAAGCCACAATTACTCTGATACCTAAACCACACAAGGACTCAACCAAAGAAGAGAACTTCAGACCAATCTCACTTATGAATATAGATGGAAAAACACTCAATAAAATCCCTGCAAACCAAATCCAAGAATCCATTAAAACCATCATACACCATGATCAACTAGGCTACATCCCAGGGATGTAAGGTTGGTTTAATATACGAAAATCCTTTTATGTAATCACGTGATCATCTCCATAGGTGCAGAAGAAGCATTTGACAAAATATAAGACCCTTTTATGATAAAAGTATTGGAGAGATCAGGAATTCAAGGCCCATATGTAAAAGCAATTTAGAAGCAATTTACTGCAAACCAACAGCCAATATCATATTAAATGGAGACATACTTGAGGTAAACCCACTGAAGTTGGTGGGGGCCAATGTCTTGACTAGCTGGAAGCCTGAAATAGGGGAGTATTTAGGAGCCTATGGGGATGACCCTCATTGAGATTTCTACCGGAATGGGGATAGAAAGGCTGAGTGACCCATCTCCTGTAGCCAGACAGGACTTCTAGAGGAAAAGGAGGACATCAATCCACCCACTAAACCTTCAGCCAAAATTTGTTTTCAAGATGAGGAGGAATAAAGATGGAACAGAGTCTGAGGTAGCATCTAACCAATGCTCAAATTCATCTGGAAAGGAAAAAAAAAAACAGAATAGTGAAAACAATTCTTAACAACAAAAGAACAGCTGGGAGAATCACTATCCCTGACCTCAAGCTTTACTACAGAGCAATATGATAAAAACTGCATGGTATTGGTACACAGACAGACACGTTGATCAATGGAATAGAATTGAAGAGCCAGAAATAAAACCACATACTTATGGTCACTTGATCTTTGACAAAGATGCCAAAAATATACAATGGAAAAAAAATACCTATAGTCTCAGACTTTAAAGACAGTGTCCTTCTCCTAATAACCGTGACTGCCTTCATAATAATGATTACTCTACACAGCTTCTGTAGATGTTCCCTCCAGAACCACTGGGAAAATGCTAAGAGAAATGACCCATAGTTCAGGCAGCCTCACTCTACTACACAGATCTTCAAGCAAAAACTATTTTTTAAGACTCATTAAAAATTCTCCCTCCAATGCATGAAAACTATATATTAAAACCATATAAATATAATATGCAATATTAAGAATTATAAATCCACTGTCCTAATAATCAAAGATAAATACACTGTCAAAAATAGTTATATATCAAGTTTAAGATCACTTATAAATATTATTCTTCATCTCATATTTGGCTATATCCCAGTAATGTAGGAATGATTCAACACACATTAATCAATAAATGTAATTCATCACATAAATGAACTCAAAGTCTGAAATTATGTCAATAGATTACTTTCTCCAATGTGCCAAAATATAAACTCAACAAACCAATGCCACTAGAATTTCTACACCAATGATAAACAGACTGAAAACTAAGTTAGGAAAATAAAAACATCTGCAGAGTAAGATTAATAGTGTCAATAAGTTGACTCTTTCCCAAGGGATGGTTCTCAAGTTGGGGCAGTCATTGGTTAGATATTACCTCGGTCTCTGTTCCATCTTTATTCCTCCTCATCTTGTAGACAGAAAAATTTTGGCTGAAAGTTTAGTGGGTGGATTGATGTCCTCCTTTTCCTCTAGAAGTCCTGTCTGGCTACAGGAGATGGGTCACTCAGCCTTTCTATCCCTCTCTGGTAGAAATCTCAATGAGGGTCATCCCCATAGGATCCCAAATACTTCCCTATCTCAGGCTTCCAGGTAGTCATGTGATTGGCCCCTATCAATTTCAATTTTCACTCCCAGTCCTTTCCTGCCCTCATCTTGCCACATCTAACCACCATCCCCATTCCCCACCTCACCACCTCTCCTACTTAGTTCTCTCTTTCCATCCATATCTGATAACTATTTAGTTATCTCACTCCCTCTGAGTGAAATTTTTGCATCCTCCTTGGGACCTCTTTATTATGTCATCTTTGTTTTCTTGCACTTTATGGCTAATGTCCAATTATAATTGAGTACATATCATATGTTTCCTTCTGGCTCTGGGTTACCTCATTCAGAATGATATTGTCAAGTTCCATCCAGTTTCGTACAAAATTCATGATGACTTTGTTTTTAATATGCTTGTAGAGAGGAACTTAGCATGACTGTCTCATGAGAGTTTTCATCCAGAGCATATAGAGGCAGATGCATAGATCCACAGTCAGATATCAGGCAAAGCAAGGGGAGTCTTATGGAAACGTGTGTGTGTGTGGGGGGTCTAGAATTGAACAAGCCATGGGGATCAAGGACACCACAAGAAGACCTACAGAGTCAACTAACCTGAGACCTTTTGTGCTCACAACGACAGAGATAACAACTAGTGTGCTAGACCTAGCTCCCCCTACATATTTGTTGCAAATGTGAAGCTGGACTTTCTTGTTGGGCCTCAGTGGGAGAGGATGTGAACAGTTCTGCTATGAGAGTATGTCCTAGAGTAGGATGATACCCAAGGGCAGTCTCCCTTTCTCTAAGGAAAAATAAGGGATAATGTGGAGGAACTTGTAAGCTTGGTACTGGAAGGAGAGAATGGTGGATGGGCTGTATTCCAGATATAAAGTGAATAAAAAATAATTAAGTTATTGGGGAGAAAAGTCATCCACACTGGTCACAAAAATAAAATACCCAATCCCTGACAAGTAAATGGATAAACTCTTAAAACTTTAAGATTTTACAGGAAAAATTTAAGGGAAACAACAGAAGATGGAGACAATTATTCTAGTCATGGATTAGAAAATTAATCTTGATGTACTGACCATACTACTAAAAACAGTCTTCAGATTTAATGTGATTCTAATAAAAATTTTATGAACATTCTTCACAGAGAAAAGGAATCAAAACATTTAAACATTTAAAACAGACACAAATGATCAAGAATAGAAAAAACAAAACAAAACAAAACAAAGCAGAAAAATAACAAAAACAATAAAACAAGCAGCAGCACCAGTACCAACTACAACAAAACTCCTGACCAATAAGAATATTGTCCAAGGTATCAACATCTCTGATTTCCAAATACACTAAGTAGCCATAGTAATAAAAACAACAAGGTATTGCTACAATGAAACAGGTAATTGTAGGTGTATGGGCATGTATCTCAAGCTGACAAAGACATCAGCAGATAAATTTATAAGGCAAATGTGATATATATGTATCATATATCACATATATATACAAAACTGAATATAGAAAATTGAAATACTAAAATATACAGGTAAATAAAAGGAACTAGAAAAAGATCATACTGTATTTTCTGTGTTAACTCACACAGAAAGAGAAACACCACATGGGCTCACTCATGTGCATATCTTAGCTCTAAACTAGAGCACAAGAAGACAAGGAATTAGTGTGGAACCATTGTTAGAATGGCAAAGGTATTAATTAAGGGGCAATAATAGATTGTAGGTAAATGAAATTAGAAATGTGGAATACTGGAGTAAAAAAGCTTAAAGAGGAAGGACATAGGAGGATGCAGAAACCATGGGGGATTAGCGTGAAAGAAGAGTACATGAAAAGTCATAAGGAAACCTATAATTTCACAACCCAGTTAAAAATATAATATGGTGAATAATAGAATGTGTGTGATAAGAATAGGGGAATAATGAGCTTCAGTGAATGGAGATGTGGAATAGGAGCAAGAGGGAGCGTTAAGCAAAACTCTGGCTAGATGAAAAAAACCTTATAAAATCTCAGAGGTTATTAAATTAATTTGCATAAATATTTCTTTAGTTGTGTGAGTCTCTTCATAGGAAACCCTGGACTCTGTCATGATAAAATTCTATCAGTGACTTTAAATTTAAAAAATAATATTAATATTTCTCAAATTTTTCCAAAAACGTGAAGGTCAATGAGGATTTTAAATAATATTTTCTGAGGTCACATTAACATGCTTTCAAGGGCTGGGCAGTGGTGGCGCACGCCTTTAATCCCAGCACTTGGGAGGCAGAGGCAGGTGGATTTCTGAGTTCGAGGCCAGCCTGGTCTACAGAGAGTTCCAGGACAGCCAGGGCTACACAGAGAAACCCTGTCTCGAAAAAAATAAAAAAAAAAAAACATGCTTTCAAGGCCAAACAAGAAGAAAATATTTTAGACCAACATCTTTGGTCATTAGAGATGCCCAAATCCTAACTTCTTATTAAACTGAACTCATTAAAACATCAAAAGAATCATGTGGTATGAACAAGTAGGATTGATCTGTGGGACACAAGGAAGGCTCAGTGTGTGAAGATAATAAATCTAGTATATCACATTTATAGAATGAAGCATAAAACCTAAAATTGTCAAAATAAATCAACTCTACAAAATGTAACAATTTCACATTTAATAATCCATTAGCATTTGATATATCCAGAAGACATGAATAAAGACTACAAATTACATGATGCTAGTTATAACCTCTTCACCTTTGAAAAAATGAAAATGGTTTCTTTCTTATCTGGAACAAAAATGGTGCCCATTGTCTCTGTTTTTTTTTTTTTTTCAACATAATCCTTGAATTTACAGTTTCAAAAACAATAATACCTCAGGTGGGAGTGGCTAAATGGTACATATAAAAAATTTTAAAGCCTATCCAAATTTTTGCAAATAGTACACTGGTTCAATAAAGCTGTAAAATTCACAACTAGCAACTATAAACCACCACAATTCTATATAGTAACAAAAATTACCTGTCAAAGAACTGAAGAAAATAATCTTCAGCATACTTCTATTCAGAATGAAATAATTTTGTGTTTTTCAAACATGTGTCCTGGTTTGTAATTAAGTCATAATTAGTATGAGAGAGAAGAGTGCTATGAAAGTAAAGGTCCCCTCAAATTCAAATAACAAATGGTCTCAGGATTCACATTATAGCTGGGTGGTGGTGGCACACGCCTTTAATCCCAGCACCTGGGAGGCAGAGGCAGGCAGATTTCTGAGTTTGAGGCAAGCCTGGCATACAGAGTGCGTTCAAGGACAGCCAAGGCTACAAAGAGAAACTCTGTCTCAAAAACAAACAAACAAACAAAAGATTTGCATTATAAACATAATTTAGATATAAGGTTTTGTTTTATTCAATTAAACTGAAAATAAGGTTTTCTTCTTGGAATTAAGTTAGCTATCTTACATTCTAATTCCAACTTACTTTGAGCCTGTAAAAATGGCTCCTTTGACTGGTGCATTCACTCTTTACCCTTTCAAAATTAATATGTGTCAGTATTCTATTCAACTCTATATTATAATGCAAAATAACTCCATAATACATAAAGTGTCTCATATGTATAGCAATATCTAAGCTTACAAGTGCCAACAGCTCTCTAATCTTTAACAATAGAACTCAAATATCATTCTACTAAACGAGGGGTTCTATGTCTTTGCTTCCCTTCTGTAGCGATAGTTCTTTAATTACAGAGGGACGCCCACATTCACTGAATATGCCATAGGCATATGCTGCTGCTGCAGTGGACAGTACATGTTGCTTTTTAGCTGAATAAATAATAAACACAACCTTAAATACCCAATCTTATGTACATTAGCATCAGTTCCACTAAAATGTCTTTCACAAATGTAGCAAACACTTCATTCGTCTAGAATTGTCAAATAATCTCAAAAGTGTCTCTGAATTTAACTCCTTAAATGATAAAATCACAGAGAAGTGCATCTTGTTCCCACAGGAAGCACACAGAGATAGGCGGTTATGTATCCCCTCAGATAAACTAGGATGAAATAAAACAAACCGACCTGCATAGAAGCAAGCGGATAAATGGACGATAGCTAAAGTCAAGTTGACATAAAGCTAAACAGCAAGGGCTTCAATAAAATATTTTAAATATGAAATGCATTTCTCAGGTTCTGAAAGCAAGTGACCAAGCTGAGGGTCATTCAGGTTGACAAAAGATTTCTGTTCCAGAAGCACTTTTATACTGATTACTGTTTACTTCTCTATCTTAATCACCATATGGTTTTATGAACAAGTATTACTGTCCGGCGGTAACCATAGAAAAGGGTTTTCTGGAATATGGAGTCAGGAGAAAATTGGCTAGCCATAAATGTTACCTTAGTCCACGAGGAAAGATCAAAATTAGATAGCACTCAAGTGTGATCACTCAGCCATCTTGGATTTAATAATCATCTCTTTGTTACAAGCCAACAGGTAGAATAGGTGAGGCAAAACCCCTCCCCCAAGTTCGTCAGCATGCCGGCCCAATCAGCAGCTTCTTTAGTCTCTGTAGAGGCGGGACTTCTGATGTAACTGGAACCAGGAGCAAGGCATGGCAAATAGCAGGAGGTGGGCAGAGAGGTGTGGTTATAGAGGCAGGCAGGGTCTGAAGAATCAGCCCTCAAGCCAGTAGGGTTACAAACAAGCTTCTGATTATCAATTTTTTTATTGGTTATTTTATTTATTTACGTTTCAAAAGTTTTCCCTCTTCTCAGTATCCCCTCTGCAAATCCCTATCCCATGCTCCCCTCCCTCCTCCTTCCTCTATGAGAGTGCTTACTCCCCCCTCACTTCTCTATCTGCCTCCTACCCTGGAGCATCAACCCTCCACAGGACCAAGAACAACCCCTCCCACTGATGCCAGATAAGGCAACCTCTGCTGCATATGCAACTGGAGTCATGAGTTTCTCCATGTGTACTCTTTGGTTGATAGTTTAGTCTCTTGGAGATATAGGGGACTGGTAAGTTGATATTGTTGTTCTTCCTGTGGGGTTGCAATTCCCAGTCCTTCACCAGTCCCATGGTTGGCTTGGAAAATCCTCTTCTAGTCAGGTACCTGCAGAGCCTCTCAGGAGACAGCTCCTGTGAACAAGCACTTCTTGGCATCAGCAATAGTATCTTGGTTTGGTATCTGCAAATGGTATGGATCTGTAGGTGGGGCTGTCTCTGGATGGTCTTTTTTTCAGTCTCTGCTTCACTCTGCATTTGCTTTAGACAGAAACAAATTTGGATTAAAATTTTTGAGATGGTTGGGTGGTCCCAACACTCAACTGGGGGCCATTCTTACCCATTGAATGTAGTCTCTACAGGTTCTCTCTCCCCTTTGTTGGGTATTTTGGCTAATGTCATCCCCACTGCATTCAGGAAGCCCCTTGCTTCCCTAACATCTGGGACAATCCCCATCTTCCTCTGCTACACACCTTTATTCAGTTTCCTGACCCTTTATACCTTTCCCTTGTCTCCTTCTACACCTGATCCTGCTCCCCCTTTCCCCTCACTCTCTTCTTTCCCTCCAAAGTCCTTCCCTCCCTCTACCTCCCATAATTATTTTCTTCCATATTCTGAGTAGCACTGAAACATCCAAACTATGGTCTTCCTTCGTCTTGGGCTTCATATGGTCTGTGAGTTGTATCTTAGGTATTCCAAGCTTTTTGTCTAATATCCACTTATCAGTGAGTGTCATGTGTGTTCTTTTGTAACTGGGTTACCTCACTCACAATGATATTTTCTAGTTCTATCCATTTGTTTGCTAATTTCATGAAATCATTGATTTTAATAACTGAGTAGTATTCCATTCCATTGGGTAAATATAACCCATTTTATGTATCCATTCCTCTGTTGAGGGACTTCTGGATTGTTTCGAGCTTCTGGCTGTTATAAATAAGGCTGCTATGAACATAGTGGAACATGTGTCCTTATTACTTGTTGGAACATTTTTTGTTTATATGCCCAGGAGTGGTATAGCTGGGTTCTCAGGTAGTACTATGTCCAGTTTTCTGTGTAACTGCCAACTGAGTTCCAGAGTGGTTGTACCAGCTTGTAATCCCACCATCAATAGAAGAATGTTCCTCTTTCTCCATATCCTCTCCAGCATCTGCTATCACCTGAGTTTTTGATCTTACCCATTCTGACTGGTGTGAGGTGGTATCTCAGGGTTGTTTTGATTTGCATTTACCTGATGACTAAGGATGTTGAACATTTCTTTAGGTGCTTCTTGCCAATCAAGATTCCTCAGTTGAGAATTCTTTGTTTAGCTCTGTACCCCATTTTTAATAGGATTATTTGATTCTCTGGAGTCTAACTTCTTGAGTTCTTTGTTTGTATTGGTTATTAACACTCTATGGGATGTAAAGATCTTTTCCCAGTCTGTTGGTTGCTGTTTTGTCTTATTGGCAGTGTCCCTTTTCTTAATGGAAGCTTTTCAATTTTACAATACCCCATTTGCCAATAGTTTATCTTGGAGCCTGAGCTATTGGCGTTCTGTTCAGGAAACTTTCCCACATTCTCTTCTATTAGATTCAATATATCTGGTTTTATGAGGAGCTACTTGATCCACTTGAACTTGAGCTTTGAATAAGGAGCTTACTGATAGTCTCTTAAGAAGGAATTCCCTGATACAAAATCTGAGATATACTATGATTTATCAAGTGTGATGATACAAATATTTTAAATTTACTATATAACAATCTGTTAGGTGTCACTAAGAGTAGTTTTGAATATTTCACACAATAATATCTTAAAAATCTAATAACTCTAAGGGAATGCTAACTACAAAGTATATCTCTAACCCAGCAAATGAAAAACTTGTAGAACAAAAAATTCAAGTCATTGAAGAAAGATATTGAAAAAGATATCAGAAATTGGAAAGATATTACCAGAATTAATTGAATTAAAATGGCCATTCTATCAAAAGCAATGTACAGATCCAATGTAATATCCATCAAAATTCCAATAGAATTCTTGACAAAAATTGAAAGGACAATTTTCAGACCTATATGAAAACACCATACACACACATACACACAAACACAAACACCAGAAACAGAATATTTGAAACAATAATGAAGAATAAAAAACAAAACAAAACAAAACAAAACTGCTAGCAGCATCACCAACACTGATTTCATGTTGTACAACACAGATGTAGTAATAGAAATATAGTATTAGAACAAAAGCAGCCACTTGTTAATGGAATTGAATTGAAGACCCATACATAATTCACACACTTATGGACACCTAGTTTTTGTTAAAGAGAGTATAAATACATACTTGGAAAAAAAACCACTATCTTTAACAAATGGTGCTTGTCAAACTGGATGGCTTCCTATGAAAGAATTCAAGTAGATTATTGCTTAACTCTGTACACACACACACAAAAAAATATCTAAGTGTGTCAAAACCCTCAACTTAAACTTAACCAATAACTTTCTAGTCACTGTATAGACTAGAAAGTGATGAAGTGCCTTTAATTTAATGGCACAGGAAAAGACTTTCTGAATAGAACACCATTCATGAGTCATGAAGATGTAATAAATTAACAAATGTGACCTCATAAAACAGAGTAGCATCTGCATGGCAAAGGACACCATCATTTAGATAAAGCATTATCCTGCAAAGTGGGAAAGACTTTTACCAAGTACACATCTGACAGAAGACTAGTATCCAAAATATACAATGAACACAAGAAAATAGGTATAAAGAAAACAGATAACCCAATAAAAGAGGTTTCGATGCAAACGATATCTCAATTGAGCAGTGTCTGAGAAACATTTTTTAAAAAATGTTCAACATTCCTATATATCATGGAAATACAAATCAAGACTATTTTAAAATTCCATCTTACAGCTGTCAGAATGTCTAAGATCAACAAAATAAGTGAAAATCCATGCTGGCAAGGATAGGGAGTAAGAGAAATTCTCATCTATTGCTGGTGGGAGTGTGAACCTACATAATCATTATAGAAAGCAGTGTGACAGTTCTTCAGAAAGATGGAAATTGACCTACTTCAAGATCCCACACAGCAGTGGTATGTCTGGATAACATTGCAGATTTATTTCTAATATTCTGATGAATCTACACACTGGTTTTGATAGTGGTCATACCTTTTTTTTATTCTCACCTCATATCTCATGAAGATGCTCCCCTTCTCTATTCTGTACTGTTAGTCTCATTGCCAAAGGCCACAGGAGTTTAATAGTTTGAGTTTATATATGGATCCTCATTTTTATTGCATTGATCCATGTTTCTCAATTTTTGAGAGCTTTATGCTGTTTTTATAACTATAGTTGCACTATAATTTAAAATCTGAGGTAGTGATATATCAAGAACATTTTTATTTTTCAAGATTGTGTTGGATATCCTAGGTCTTTTGGTTTCCACGTGAAATTTATTTCATTATGATGTCTGTAAAATATTAAGTTGAAATTTTTATCAGAATATTATTCAATCTATAGATTGCTTCTGATTAAATAACTCTTTTCACAATATTAATCCTATCAATCCATGAGCATGGGAAATCTATCTTCTATATATCCTTCACATTTTTTTCTTGGTATATTAAAGTTCACATTATAAAGGAATTTTAATCCACCAACATAACTTCTCTGGCAAGTTTCATCCAAAGACTGTGTAGGCCTGTATGATATGGCTAGACTGCAGGTATGCCTGAATTACATTATGAAGATCTCCAAACCCAGACATTATTGCTGATGACAAGAAGCACTTGCTGACAAGCCCTATATGGTTGTTCCCTAAGAAGTTCTACCAGCATCTGACCAATGCAGGTGCAGATACTCAGCCAACCATCAGACTGGGACCCAATGGAAGATCTGAGGAAAGGACTAAAGGAGCTGAAGGGGATTACAACCCCGTAGGAAGAAGAACAATATCAATTAACCAGACCACTCAGAGCTCTTAGAGACTAAACCACCAACCACAGGAAGGATCCATGGCTCCAGATACATATGTAGAAGAGGATGGCTTTATCTGACATCAATTGGAAGGGAGGCCCTCGGTCCTGTGAAAGTTTGATGCCCCAATTTAGGGTGATGGTTGAGAAGTGAGGTAGGAGTCAGTGAGTTGGTGGAGGATCTCCTTCATAGAGGCAAAGCAGAGGTGGGAGATGACAGATGGGATGCGGGGTGTGGAGGGGTAACTGGAAAAGGAGATATCATTTGAAATGTAAGTTAATAGAATAAATTATTAATAAAAAAGAAAAAATAAATCTGTATTGCACACTAACTTAGACTCTTGTGGATCTATACATGAATAGTATAATTTTATTACATAATACAGAAAGTCAACAATGTTGTTTATATCTAACATATTGAGCAGTACTCCAACAAAAGTAAATAGGACATAACACTACACACCATCATTTTTGTGTCACACTTTGTTATGTCTTTTCTTGAAAATGCCTCTTATGACTGTAGTGAAAAAGAATCACAGTGTAGTTTAGGTTTTCCTTGTGTTAAAAACTAGTAGGAATGCACTCTGTTTATGGATTGACTGGCCATCTGTAATTACTCTTGATATATGAGTGTTCAGTCTCCTCCCCCTCTCTGGCTTTCTCCATTCATAAAATATTATTTGTGCTGACTATATTCTATTGTATGTATAGTCTTACAGTAGATGATAATTGACCTACAATGTCCATACCCATACAGGGAATTGATTCTTTCTCAGAAGCTGTGCTCCACATATTTTTTCCAAGCCCATTTTTCATGCTAAGATTTTGTATGGCTTGATGTTGTAAAGGTCTTAGGTATACATTGAATCATAACTGCTGAGTTCATAAGGTGAGATCGTGCTAATATATTGAGAAAATACTCTTTTGTTTTGCTTTAATTATCAAACAGCTTTGGTTCTGAACTTTGAGTCTTGGTAAGAGGAGTATTATAAAATGTTTCATTTGGTACTGAATACTACCCGGTCTTTTTTTTTTTTCTCTGTTCCTGGAGCACATTTTAGGAGTCTGAATTAATATTCATCTTTGTAGTCTGCAATAAGAAGTTTCTCTGAGAAGTGTTGAGAGATGTGATAACCCATAGTGCAAGCCAGATGTAAATAAAGTGCAGTGATATGCATTCATAAAATGTCATAGGCGAAAACTCTGTGTTATCAATTTATAGTTTTATTTTACAAATACATATTAAAATTAAAGCTTATCTTGCTCAGAACTGCTGTAATAAAAATGTGAAGAAGCAACCTACATCTAGTTTTAGTAGGGGATATAAGTCAGCACATCCACTACGAAAATCAGAGGGAAGTTTCCTCTAAACTTAAGTACACATAATCCAGCTATATTACTCCTGGTTATAAAGAAATATCCTTTATACTCCTCAAAAGAAATGAAATCAGTACACAAAGGGATCTGTGTAGGCCATGTTTGTTGCAAGACTTTTATAGTAACCAAAATGTAAAATCAGTGTACATGTCTTATAACTCATAGACATGAAGATTTATTCATCCACAGAGAAGAACAAAATTGTGACACTTAGAGAAAAATGATGGGACTGAAGAACATCTAAAAACTGATGTGAGCCAGTCTCAAAAAGACAAGGGAAGATAAGGAGAGTAGCAAAAGGAACAGAACTCAAAAGGGAAAGTGAGTAAATATCATCACTACAGAAATGAATGTATCCACTATAATGTTTATGAGCAAATACTTCTCAATTGAATAATTTATGGTATATTAAATATGTGCTGATCATTATAATGTTTAAAAAACAGCATATTGGCAAAATGTTGACTTTTGATTTTCAATAAATGAAAATAAGCCTATAATTTTAATTTAGATAAATATTTAATTATTATCCAAATGTTATATATGGCACATATGATAAAACTTGACATTTATTCAAGGTTATCATTGAACAAAATTTCTATATCTTAAATGGCAGCTTTAAAACTGGTGTGAGATGGCTTCATGTACATATTGCCATGTAAAGTCGTTACTGATATTAAACAGAATACTGTCTTTATGCTTTTAATAGTGTTGTTACATAGGCCAATGCATTAGTTATCTATCCTAGTACACTACTCACTCAGTGACAGCCTTTGTAACTCTGCAGCTGTTTCGTAGGTTACTTGTGAACAACTACGATTGTTCCTTATCAAATCCTTTACTAGTAATTAACTTAACACTTTAGTCCATTATTATAATACTTTGCTTCCATAAGTACAAGTTTTCTCCTCTTTTAAAAATTACTATTTGGTTTGTGTATAGTATTTGGGGTCAATTAGAAAACTGACCCTGTCAGGAATGTTTTCTGAATTTTCACCTCAGTAGGATCTGGTTTGTAGGTTGTTACTACATCTAATATCATATTTCACATCACTGATATGGTATCTATTACATAACTCAGTTTTTTCAGTGTGTGACCTCCTTTGTCCCCTTGGGCATCTAACAAGTAAAATAAAATGGTGACTTTACTCTTGGTTCCATTGAGCTTTTGTCCTGGAATAATCATCTTAGCAGTAGGCTGGCTGTCAGTGTTCACTTTTACTGTTGTAAACATTGACATTTTTGGTAATTTAACAAAAAACTTAAATATAAAGTTAGGAGGAAACTTTCAGCACTTCTTAACAAAATTTATTTGAACCTGACTATATAAATGTATTTGTAAAAACTGCATTTTTCTGTTCACAAGTAACCTATGCAACAGCTGCAAACTTAGGACTGTCACTGACTGACTAGATTACTAGACTAGATAAGGAATGCATTTTACTTGACCTATTGTACTGTACTAACTTGCAAAATCTCATATTCCCATTTTACTCTTTTATCCTTATTGTTGTATGTATTTTATT
This sequence comes from Mastomys coucha, assembly GCF_008632895.1. Classification (NCBI taxonomy): domain Eukaryota; kingdom Metazoa; phylum Chordata; class Mammalia; order Rodentia; family Muridae; genus Mastomys; species Mastomys coucha. Next base: position 64,028,918 of record NW_022196912.1, read on the forward strand.
TATTATTACATTTTTATCATTCAAAAGAAGTTTAAATTAAAATTATTTGGATTATATTCTACCTCTCGCCCAAGTCCTACCAGGTCCTTTCCCCGTCCTTTTGTATTTAACTTTAACTTTTTTTTTCTCAAAAACTTCCAATGCAACAAAGCCCCCAAAACCTAGAAAGCAAAATAAAAAAATCCCCAAAATAAGCAAAAAAACTGTAACCAAATAAAAGCATGCACATGTGCTGTGTGCACACGCACATGCACACACACAAACACACACACACACACACACACACACACACACACACACACAATGTTGAGTCCCTTGTTTGTCAATCAGTACTACCAGAACATGAGACCTGCCCTAGAGTGCTTGATATACTCAGTCTTATTTCATTGAAGAAAACTGATTTTTCCCTCTCCTAGAAGGTATACATGATACTTCAGGTCTTAGCCTTTATCCTAGATGGTAGGTCTTCAACCATTCATTCATTCATTCATTCATTCATTCATTCATTCATTCTTCTTTTTTAAAATGTAACAATATAAAATATAAGTTAAAATAAAAACTATTACATAGAGACCCACTAGGTTACACACTCAGGAGTCACATCAAACACTAAACTGCAAGTCATAGTACAAACACAAAAGACCTAGTCAAAAGACCTGGTGCAGATCTGTGCAGATTCTGTGCATAATGCTTCTTCAGTCCCTATTAAGATACATGAGCTTTGCTCTTATTGATTTAGAGGACCTTATTTTCTTGATGTCCTTCATCCTCTCTGACTCCTGCATTCTTCCTTCCTCTTGTGCCACAGGTTTTCATGAGTTCTGAGGGGAATGACTTAATGGAGACACTCCATTTAGTGCTGAGTTCTTCCAATGTCTCTCATTCACTACATAATACTTGGCTGTGGGCTTTTATATTTCTTTATATCGTCTGCATGAGAAAGCTTCACTGATAATGGTTAAATAAGACACCTTTTAGTATAGCAGAATTTTATGAGGAATCGTTTCACCTCTACATTTTTAGATTAGTCATATTTGGTTTTGCATGGGTTTCTGAGTTATCTAGTCTCAGGTTCTTGGTCACCCAAGCTGTATTTGAGTATACCACTTCATTGAGTGAACTTTAAGTCTGATCAGTTATTGATTAATTACTCCCACAAACTTTGTGCCACCATTGCATAACATATTTGCAAACAGGACACCATTGTAGATAAAAGGGTTTGTGGGTAGCTTGGTATTTTGATTCTCTTTTGATAGCGTACAGATTACCTTCCTCTAACAAGAATGCCAGAACATAGAGATAAATCCTTTATGTAGGCAAAAGTCTGACATCTCCATGTTCAATGGGGCTGTATACATGTCATTCAGCAAAGACACTTTGCTGTCAATGGAGAGCAACCTATTTCACTGTCTCAACAACAGCATAGGCTGTCTGATATTTCCTTAGGTCTCTTTTGGCCAACAACTCAATTAGATGTAACCCAAACCTGGTACTGGATGCTTCATTTGATGACACAAGTTGATTATGTGTAGTGTGTCTTCCACATGATTTGGCCTTCATATATGTAAATATTTTAGGAAGTTTCCACTGTGTTAGGTTGCACTATTCCTCAAATACCCTCTCTTGTTCTATGTACTATAGCTTTGTTATTACTAACTTAATAGCTAATATCCATATATGAGGATATACATTCCCTAATTGCTAGGTCTGCGACACCTGACTCTGGATATTTTTCTTCATTATACCACAGAGATACATGTTCAACCACATTCATTACTGCTCTATTAATAAGAGCCAGTAATTAGAAACAACTTACTCAACAGAAAAATGGATAGAGAAAATACAGCACATTTACACAGTGGAATATTACTTAGACAACAAAGAAAATGAATGACATCATGAAATTTGCATGAAAATAAATGGAACAAAAAATAATCACCCATTTTAAAAAATATTATCCTTGCCCTCCCAAACAGTCTTTGATTTTACAGAATATTAGAGTAATCATTTATTAGGGATTTAAAGAATTGGCGATATCCTCTCTCCAGCCCACATGCCGTAGTGTTAACATCCTGCATTAGTGCACTCTGCTTGCCATGGAGATGACCTTTATCAGCGTCTTATCTCTGTAATCCTCAGCTGGCACTATGATGTATGCTTTGTGTTTCACTTACTACAGAGCTCTGGCACATAAAGTCTATAAATCCTAGTATCAAGTACAGCATCATACCAACTTACTCTGGATGCACTTCTCTTATTCCTCTTATCTTTTCTCTGCAGAACTGGAACCAGCAAAGCTGAACACTCTATTGTCATAAGTTTTCCCTTTGTGCAAAATGTCATATAACTGAAGTAACACAGCACATAGTCTCTCAGAATATCCTATTTCACTTGAAGTCATTCATTTAAAACTCCTTCCTATAATTTCATAGAAAGACAGCTTATATCTTCTGCTCACAGAAAAAAATAATTCTCTTCTATTGATACACCAAGATCTCTCTCTTCATCAGTTAAAAAATATAATGGAGACTTCCAAGTTCTAGAATTAACTAATAAATCTGATGCAAATGTTTTTATGTTGGTTTTTGTGTAGCTATTAATTAACTTCTGATCTCTAGGTAGGACTTTTCCTTTATCAGAATATTCAGCACAGGTGAGTACTGATCGCTATCATTATATTTAACAATCATGGCCACATCTTTCAATAAGGGCTAATTCAAGGAACTATATAAATAATTTAAGTAAATAATTTAGGTTGTTCTATACTCACTGTGATGGCATATTTGGTGACTTTAAGTCATATGATATAATTCTAAACCACTCTTCTGTTGATATCATGACAGAATAGAAATTATTTTTGTTTTTGGGAGGAGGGAATGTGATAACATGTTTTGCATGGAATCTAATTTGAAATGAACCATCTCTCAAAGGCTCTTTAATACCATCCCTCTTTGTGTTGGGATATCATTACTGAAACAAGGTGTAAATGCATGATCAAGTGTGCTTTCAAGTGTCTTTTTCACAGATAAGCATCTATTCATTGAAGCCACATCACTTTGTATTCATACATTTCATAAAGTAGCATATCCAAAAAAATTAAGTCAACCTCAGACAACTGTTCAAGTAGTAGACTATTCAAATGTTAGAATTATTCTTGATAAAGAGCTGAAAATATGAGATCATCTTCATTTTTCATATTAAGATAATTATACACTGCATTTGTGGCTCTGGTAAACATAGCTGTAATTACCCCTGGCATTGTGTTGCTTACTGTCTTTCCCCCCACTTATTAAAGCTATTTATTTACAACAAATGCTTGGTATGCAAACATTAGTCTGCTGTTAACAAAAGTGAAGCCCAAATTTGTAATTAGCTCCAGCTGTACATGCTGCTTCCTTTATTCTAAACCCTTCTATCAATGTGAGGCTGGTTAGTTCATTTTACTCTTTGTGGAAACCAATCTCAGATAACCAATAAAGGCCTCATTCTCCATATGCTGAATTTAAATCAACTATTACATGTCCTAATTGGAGTGAAAAGTGCAGTGGTAGCAATAGCTGTTTTAAAGGGATATAGGGAGCCACGGGAGAGTTGGCATGCTTTGCATTAGGTATGACTATTATACATCTGTTAATAATTTAACCACAAATTAATAGTGTTTTGCCTGGATTATATATCATTGCAAGCTAGTAAATAAAAACCAGTGACATCTCTTACATCATAGAAATATGGCCTCATGTTTTTCAATATCAGGTATCTTTTGTTTTCTAACCCAATGTTAGAAAAGAAAGTAAAATGGCTTGTGCCCTGTATCTCTGGGGAAGTTGTTTACTTTCCTGTTTTGGGTTTGACATTTGTACAATGGAGCTAATGTGATACTTTCCATGCACTCTAGAGAGGATGCCATGCGTTACAGAACCACTCTGTGATGGTACATCATTACTTTGAAGTTTGTATATGTTAGTAGATGGAAGTCTTTGCAGTCATGTATGTTTTGATTAAAGGGTAAAGCAATGTGTATGAAGACCATCAGAAGGATAAGAGAAATGAAAAATGGTGGGGAACAGAACAAGATGCTTCAGATACTTTTCATCTTCCTGTGGGGCTCCCTTCATTTCAGGGCCTTCAATCATTTGCCCAATTCATTCATGCACAACCTCTGTCTAATGTTTGCTATAGGTATTTGCATCTGTTTCAGTCTGGTGTTGGGTAGAACATCTCTGAGGACAGTTATGCTAGACTCCTGTCTACAAGCAGAAGAGAGCATCACTAACAATGTCAGGGATTGGTTGCCCACGGAATAGGTTGGACCATGTATTGGTTGGCCTTTCCTGAAGTCTTTGCTCCATCCCTGCATTTCTTTTAGACTGAAAAAAATTTGGTTGAAAGTTTTGTGGGTTGGTTACCATAGAAGAAATGGATACATAGGTGAATGAAAAACGCCAAATGCAAAATGTTCCTAGTTCAAATCATCCAGGAAATTTGGGACAGTATAAAAAGACCAAACCCAAGAATAATAGCAAAAGTAGAAGGTGAAGATTCCCAATTCAAAACCAGAAAGATTCTTCAACAAAATCATAGAAGAAAACTCTAACATAGAAAAAGAGTTGGCTATAAATGTACAAGAAGCTTACAGAACACCAAAAAGATTAGACCAAAAAAAAATATCTTCTTGCCACATAATAATCAAAACACTAAGTGTTGTTAACATTCATTAGTTTTCCTTCTGGCAACTTCTGTATGGCTAGATTTGTTGATACATATTTTTAAAATTTTGTTTTATCATAGACTATCTTATTTTCACTATACATGATGATTTCAAGTTGTGCTAGATTTAATAGTCTGGGCTGACATATGTGGTCTCTTGAATCTGCATCACATTTTTCCATTGAGAATTGAGATGTAATTCTAACAAGTCTGGCTTTATATGTATTTTTATTTCTTCTATTGTAGCTTTAAATATCCTTCCTTTGTTCTAGATGCTTAGTGCTTTGATTATTAAGTATAAAGGGGACTTTGTTTTCTACTCCAATCTACTTGGTGTTCTGTAGGCTTCTTTACTTTATAGGTATTCTTTTTGGTTAAAAAAATATTTTTCTCTAACCTTGTTGAAGACATTTTCTGTTCCTTCTACTGTGTTTCTTTTCATTCCTCTACTGTAATTATTCTCTCTATGTGTTAATCTTCTTCAAAATCATAGAAAGCACAAAGTAGCTGATATCATTAGCATCTCAAGTACTACTACACACAAGCTCAGAAAATTCTGAAAGTAAGAAAATTTGGGCTATGCCCAATAGGAGCTAGTTTTCCTGGTGTAAATACATTTGGCATTTGATAGCTGTATTTTCAATGCAATACTGGAACTTTAGTAGAACTACAAAATGACAAATATATTCTTTATAAAATCACTCTAAATGATTAACCTTAAAAAGTCAATAGCTTGAGTCTGAATTTCATAAGGCTGTTTGTTTTGGTTAAAATATACAATGTGGAAATAACTCTTGCAAAAAATTAGTATTCTTAAGGTAGATAACTCTGATGCAAGCTGATATGTTAATATGGATAAATTTACACACCTTATAGGCATATATAATCTATGTCAAGAGCAATAATTTGATAAAAATATTCCAGTTTATTTTTGCTATTGTCTCCAAATTACAAGGTTGTTCAGACTAAGAAAATATGCATAGTTTTAATCATATTAACTAATAGAAAATTAATTTTTATTTATATTTACAAAACCATTTGCATAAAGTATTTTAAGAACTAAGTAGCTCCAACATGTTATGTGTATTGATTAGCCTCCAGGTGATACTATTGTTAGGTGGAGGTGTATGTTTATAGAGAGGATTTTAATGAGTTGAGCAAAAGGTAATGGTTAGAATGGAAGGGAATCTTTGAATCTTCTTTGTAACAAATAACTTTTCAATGTACAAAACTAATTTTCACATATTATTAAATATTATGCAATTCTGAAATTTATTTCAGTGTTCTATAATCTTTACCTGTTTAGAAAACCATCCATTTCACATAGATATTCCAGTATTGTTCAGTATACACTTTTATAGTAGGATCTGATGATTTTTTGAATTTTCTCGGTTTCCATTGTTATGTCTTCCTTTTCATTTCTAATTTTGTTTGTTAATTTGAATACTGCTTCTGGGCCCTTTCATTAGTGTGGCTAGGGGCTTGTCTATCTTCTTGATTCCCTCAAAGAACCAGTTTTGTTGATTCTTTATATTGTTCTCTTTGTTTCTATTTGGTTGATTTCATCCCAAACCAAAGCCTGTTGTAACTATAAAAGGATCCGGTAAAAAAAATCTTAGAAATAACTTAAAAAGATGAATTAAGACATTGAGAGAAAGCCTTTGGAGAGGTTTCGGTACTTCTTTAGGGCTACAAAGAAGTCACAAAAAATATAAAAAAGAGTAACCTTCAGTTGTTTTCTAGTGTTTATTTAAGGATGAGTGAAGTCACTCAATGCTGCTTGTAAAACCTATTGGATACAGTTTCTACATCCTGCCTGAAAATTCAAGCAATTTTATAAGAAGATACATAACAGATGGTTTTTACTTCACATTTTTACACAACACAGCTCTTAGTAACTTTACTTTTCTCCTTGTCTCACAGCATTGTAATTCAACTTAACATCTAGCTTCTGAATCACTGGTTATTCAGTATTTATCTGGCTAAATACGAAAACCAAATTCAGGGGGAAAATAAATTTTACACGTACATCCTTAAATCAAGGCCTCCAGTGTTTCCATTGTCAGTATTGTTTATTCATGTGATTTTCTATTTCCTCATTGCTATCATCTCAAGGCCCTTACAGTCCTTATCATGTTCTACTCTAAATATCAACATGTAATCTAACATTATATGAAGGAAAATTTAAGGTAGTGGATGAGAAAGTCTCAGGTCTGTAGTCCTCACTTCCTTAAAAAAAAAAAAGAGAGACCTACACTATTTAATCTATCTTCAAAATTTGCTATATAACATGAAAAGAAACTTTCTCCCCTTGTCCTGTGTATTTAATCTTTAAAGAATTTTAAAAGAAAATGAAAAGCATAAATTAGCATTGAGCCATTAAGTATGATTATTTTTTTCATCCAAGACATAAACTTCAATGTATGTGAAAATGAAGAGAAGAAAACAAGGCAAGACACAGAATTTTACATATTGCTTCAAGGTTCCTGCCGAATAAATGGCAAATTAAAACAAGACATAAGTATATAGAATGTATTTTTGTGGGTATAGAATAAAAGTATTCAAAGTAAAATGCCAAATAAAGGAACAATTCTGCTAGACTAGTCCAGAATCTTTTTTGTTTGTTTGTTTGTCCAGACAGGGTTTCTCTGCATAGCCCTGGCTGTCCTGGAACTCACTCTGTAGGCCAGGCTGGCCTCGAACTCAGAAATCCACCTGCTTCTGCCTCCCCAGTGCTGGGATTAAAGGCATGCACCTAGCTCTGGTCCAGAATGTTATCTCTGCTTCTTGAGCAAGAAAATTATGACCAAACAATCAGATGAGTATCATATAAAATTATGATCTGGAAATTCAGAACAGCATAAGAGAATTCAAGAAGCAACTGAAGAATTTCTGCATATTGAATATGCTGGCATGATAGGCTATCGGCTAGATTGCACTCAAATGTAAGAAAATACACAACAAAGAGTCAGAAGGTCAGCAAGAAAGATCCCATAAGGAGTTGTCAAATACTAGTAGATGGCAAAACTTAGCTTAAGTGAGTGTGGGGTAAGGGAAATGTGTGATAAAAATTACTTTATAGATGAAGCAGAATGCCATCTTCTTTTTTCTTTTTACTTTTTTTTTCGAGTTTTTTTATTGGATATTTTCTTTATTTACATTTCAAATGTTATCACCTTTCTAGGTTTCCCTCCTCCTGGAAACACCCTAACCCCTCCTCCCTCCTCCTGCTTCTATGAGGGGGTTCCTTTACCCACACACCCACTCCCACCTCTCCACACTTGATTCCCCTACACTGGGGCATCTATCGAGCCTTCATAGGACCAAAGACCTCTCCTCCCATTGATGCATGACAAGGACATCATCTGCTACATATGCAGCTGGAGCCATGTGTACTCCTTTATTGAAGGCTTAGTCCCTGGGAGTTTTGGGGGTGTCTAGTTGTTTGGTATTGTTGTTCTTCCTATGGGCTTGCAAATCCCTTCAACTCCTTCAGTCCCTTCTCTAACTCCTCTATTAGGGACTCTACGCTCAGTCCAATGGTTGGCTATGAACACCTGCCTCTGTTTTTATAAAGCTCTGGCAGGGCCTCTCAGGATACAGCTATATCAGGCTCCTTTCAGCATGCATTTCTTGGCATCCACAATAGTGTCTGAGTTTGGTAACTGTATATGGGATGAATCCCCAGGTGGTACAGTCTCTGGGTGGCCTTTCCTTCAGTCTCTGTTCTATATCTCTGCATTTGCTCCTGCGAGTATTTTGTTCTCTTTCTAAGAAGGACTGAAGCACCCACACTTTGGTCTTCCTTCTTATTGAGCTTCATGTAGTCTGTTGAATTGTATCCTGGTTATTTGGAGCTTTGGGGCCAATATCCACTTATCAGTGAGTGCATACCATGTGTATTCTTTTGCGATTGCATTACCTCACTCAGGGTGATATTTTCTAGTTCTATCCATTTGACTAAGAATTTCATGAATTCATCATTTTTAATAGCTGAGTAGTAAGTACTTCATTGTGTAGATGTACCACATTTTCTTTGCAGCTCCTGGCTATTATAAATAAATATGGCTGCTATGAACAAGGTGGAGCATGTATCCTTATTATATGGTGGAGCATCTTCTGCCATTTTCAAGAAGTTCTATTTAAGAGGAGCAGCTCTCATGCAAATTTGGCTGCAGATATTTTCAAACAAAAGAAAAATCTATTTCAAATGCAGTAAGAGTTGAAGCGCCTAAATCAGAGCAGGGAGAACAGTAGGGAAATACAATTGCATGAGTTCAGATTGCATGACAATTGTATTAATAATGTTAGAATTGGTGCACCAAAATACCCAACAGAAACAACAGAAGAGGAAAATTACTTATTTGGGCTCAGGGACTGAGTTTCAGACTACTGATCATGGTAAAGGAGGCAAAGAAGGCCAGCAGAGATCATGATAATGGAAATCTGTGGTGCATACTGTATAGAGGGCTTCGGGTATGAGGAACTAACTATAAACATGTATACTTGCCAGGTATTCAAGAGGAATAAATCCAACAGAATGGGTATTTACTGAAGGGGAATGTATTAGAATGGGTAACATAATACAGCCTGGCTAGTCTAGTAGAAGCTGTCTTCATAATGCACAGGTTGAAAACCTATATTCAGGACAATGGTAATAAGAACAAGGGACTCTACGGAGTATGACTATAATTATAGAGGGAAGGACTGATTGCTAGGGCTCTAAAGACAAATTTAACAAAATTAATGCATAAATCTAGTCACTGTCAGTTACTACTCCCTTTCAAGTCAGTTTGTGTCTTTGTTACAGAGTTGTCTTTAAAAGAAAAAGGGTCTGTTGTGAATATTGAAAAGTATTTATGGGGAAAAAAGAGTGGGAAGAAGCAATGAGAGAGATTAATGGGATTTAAATGATGAAGTCATACTACACATGTAAGTAACTATCAGGAAATAAATAAATGATGAATGTGTCATAATACATTATTTGATAAAGGAATTTGATAAAGAAAGAGATGGAGAGAGGGATGCCTCTGCTGTAGCCAGTTCCTTGAGTTCTGTGAGCCTGTAAATATGCAATCACAAGAAGATAAATATATTCAATGTTTAGACAAATTGAGACATTAAAGTTAAATGAGTTAAACTAACAATCATTACCTGTAAGAGAGAGAAAAAGAGGGGATTGGAAAGAGAGAGAGGGAGGAAAGAGCTGCAGAGGTGAGAAAAGGGGGAAGTGGTGTAGAAATTATGTTGAGTCTCTTTGGCATGAAGCATTTAAATAAAAGTATAGGTGCTAGAAAAAGAGATCCAAGGCTCTTCAGATTCTGTAAAAGACAAGTTTAAGCACCTCACCGAGAGACGGTGGGCACTTGGAAAGCTCTTTACTCATCCAAATGTACCAGCCTGGAAATGTGGAAAATAAAATACTATTTACACGTTTTAGCTGGTTTGTTATATAAAATGTTTTGTGCATGTGATATCTAAATTTAAAGTAACATGATTTAAACTGCAGTATGAGACGAAGAGTCCTCTGAGGTCACTAAAGCTTTGATTTTCCAGTTAGCTTATTTTATAGCTAGTGCTTTGGAAGCCATCAAGTCCATAACGAGACAGATCAATCAGATTGTTTTTATTGGTCTACTGCGAAATACACACTACACAGAGCAGCATTCATTGAATCAGATGCTTGGGGACAGCAGCTTTAACCTTGAGACTTGAGCAGAGAAAAATAATGGCTCCAAAATTAAATCTCCATGAATTATATATATATATTCTTATATAAAACTGAATTTTAAAACAGTGTCAATTGAAATTGTTTGGTAATGAACCAAATGCAGTTACTTCAAAGAGGCATCATGGACCAAACATCGTATTTGCTGATTTAAAATAGCTTAGTAAACTCTATTCAGATGTCAAACCTTGCAATGATTTAAAGAAACACTGTTTTTAAATGGCTTCTGTGATACTGTAAAAGGAATGAACAATGAAATGGGTGAACGACCTTCAGATTTGCTCCCAGCACCTTTGATGACTTTATTGTCTTGCATTCAAGAACCTGCCTTCCAGCCAGCTGGCCAAGCAACAAAGGCTTAAGTAAATAAAAGAGGAAAGTCAAACCACTCATGAAATACAGAAAATGGTTCACTTGTGGTGCTCAATAAAGGTTCATTTGTCCCCAGACATTTGTACTTTTTTTTTCCAGGATTGACATGGCAACTGCTTGAATCACTGGTTTCCTATGTCCATGTATCCTCCGTTTTGTCAATGCTCAGGGTCCTTCTCAAAAATTCTAGATCACTCTGTGATTTAATTGATAATCCATGGGAACAGATATTAAAGTAGTCTAAGTAAGTCAACACATGCCTGGAGGTAGAACCAGGCCTATAATGTCTGATACACAGAGAATAAGCTCCAGGAAGTGGAGATGAAGATTCAGAAACTTTTGTTGTTGATTTCCTTCTTTAAATTTTACAAAGTTTTTTTTTTAAACTAGAGTATCTCTACATCCTTAAAATCTGTTACAACAAACAAACAAGCAGAAAAAAAAAAAAAAAAAAAAAAAAAAAGAACAACACATTTTCCATGAGTGAGATAGTAACAGTTAGGCAATTAGTGTATTGCCAATGTCAATTCTTTCAACATTTGACCAGAGGACTCTGTACTAATCAAGAACTAAGAAAGGAGTTCTTAAATTCAAGAAGCCTGGCTGGAACTGATAATAAATGACCAAATGAATATAAAGCAAATAATGGCATATAAAATACTAAATATAGTACAAATTTGGTTTGTACTGACCTAGTAGTTAACTGAGATGAGATTTCATGAGACAATTTTGATTACCTACAACTAAGAAACACCCAGGTGAACAAAGGCTGCACAGATTGTTCTCAGAGCTGAGTAATATCTTACTTTGTAAGTGCCATGCTTATGATGACCTTACGATCCTTACCAAGGTGATTTCTCAACTTCTTTCAGAGAGAATTTCGATAATAAATGTATTGTAATATTACATAGTCTTAAATTGAATTCATTATTTCTACAATATTTCAATACAATTACAAGGAAATAACTAAGAGTATTCAACAGTTCTTTTACATTGAGCATTGTGTACTAAATACTCATTCAAAGTTTATTCAAGGATGAGCACATGAAGGGATTCATAATTTTTGATTCTCATGAATTTTAGAGGAATCATGTTCTGTTCATCGTAAATTTTCTAGAATAACTTTGATTCTTTCCATATAGGAGTTTTTTTTTTTAATTTTGTTTTGTAACTTGGCACTGATTTGACTTTGCATTGTTGATTCTTTGTGACAGTATTTTATTTATATTTACTTTGTTGCAATTGCTAAGAATGTTATATGCTTCTTTCCTCCCTCAAACCTTGCAATGCATAAATACTTTTTGTTGAAGATTGCAGTTATTATTATTATATTATTATATTATTATTATGCAGAGTAAAATACAAAATCACCATTTGCTATAGATTGTAATTGTGCGAGACAAGGAATCTTTTTTAAAAGATAAATTTAAGAATTAAGGGTGTTCAAATACTTTCACTGATCAAGACAAAAGTTCAAAACTATTTTGGACACTATATATCAGTGTAGAAAGCTCACAGTAATTAATAACATGACCACATTTATATTTGTGATTTTCATCAAAACATTGTTACATTTAAAGAAGAAACAAGTATCTGGATGCAGAACCTCTTGATAAGAAGACACACCTCATACTTTCTCCTCTAACCAATGGCAGTCAACACTGATTCTACCTGACATATTAACAAGCTGGGGCAGGAAAAGATGTGAACGTGTTGGAACTTAAAATGTGCTTTGAGGTAAGATTCAAGAGTAAATAGTGGCACAGTCAATGCATTATCTTATATAGAAAAAAGCACTCAAATTGCATAGAAGGCACTGCAGGGTCACACTAAGTTTCATAACACACTTCACAAAAAATTGATGTAGAGCTCCTAATAGAAGAAAATGGTCCATAGATTTACTTTAAGTCAGACATCATTCTGTTCTGCCCTCTTGCCCTCCTACACAAGGTTATACATTTTGTGACAGACAATGCAACTTCAAAGGAGTTTCTGTTCATCAGAGCAAGACATCCTAATGGGGAGAGTGTCCCCCATTATGTTCATGCCATAGGAAAGGGTGCAGCCGTGGCATGATTCATTCAACTGACATTTTACTGACTGCTGAGTTTAATCCAGCTGAAGAAACAGTAATATTGGTCAAAGAAACTTCGGAGATTCAAATCTTAATTTCAACCCCTGACCCATCTTATTTGCTGTATGAAATCTATTGACAATAAACAATCTTGTCATCAAAAAGAATCTACTAAGGAAGGTTTATCAATTCTGGGACATACAAAGGTGATGTTATTTTCTTTTATACCAAATGAATGAAATCAGTATCATGATTATGATTCTCTTGAAAAAATGAGAAATTTATCCTCTAAACAACTAAGCTAATTTTCAAAAGTGATACAAATAATTCATAACAAAATATGTTATCAGTTCAAGACATTTTACCTTAGAATTGAGGTTTAATCACTGCTCATTTATAATTATTGCTAATACTTTCTGTTATGAAAACTGCAGTTAAAATAATAACATCTTTCTGTATTACAAAGGCAAATGAACATATTATAACTAGAATTACAGGAATAGGATACAGAAACCACAATCAAAGTAGACATTCATTCTGTCATTTTCATTAAAACTAAATTTTTTAAAATTTCTCATTGAATTTTCCTTCCTTAAATGTTCACATATTGCATGGGTTTTATATTTCACATTTTATTCAAAACTCAAATTACACAATTTGAAGGAACAGAGAATACTAGGAAATGTACATTTGAAGCAAATTCTTAATGATCAGAAGTAAAAGGGGAAAAAAGGCTTGATGCATGATGCAAATAAAAGATGTAAAAGTGAATAGAAAAATATTGCCCCTAAGGCAAGATCCCACACAACTACTTTTCCAACTTGGAGAAAGGAAATATCTATGAAACCTTTTGCTGCTAATGCGAAGGAAGCATTATTAAACAAAGTAAATTATCAACGAATCAAAGATTATACTCATGCAATTCATGAAGGGGGCCAGCTTTCATCCCAAGTAGGGCACATTATTGGCAGCAACCTTCTGGCTTTAAATTTATGAAGGACACTGGAGTAAAAGGATTGTGGCATTTTTCTCTTCATTTGAGGAAAGCCATTGAAACCAGGCAGATGACAAGGGAGTTCCTGTGTAGACAATCAAGGAGACCATTATGTGAAACTCTGAAAATGAAGTTTGGAATTTGGTGGAGACTCCAATATGTTGGAGATACCAGAGATATGGGATGCTCAAGAGAAGCTGCAGTAGAACAATCCTGAGACTGACAGAAGTGTGTTCCAGTCAGCAAAGCTGAAAGAATAGAGACACTCTCTTTAATATCACATTTGAAGTTTTGCCTGATGAGTTTCAGTCTTACTTTGGTCTACCATTTCTTCACTAAGGCTCTGTTTCTCCCTTTTAGAATGTTAATGTACATTCTATAACTTTGAAGGTAAGAAGTATGTCTTTGCATTTTGGTTTTACCTTTACAGGTTAAAATTAAAAATAGCTGGACTTTGAAATTGTGTCCAACTTTGAAGGACTATGAGGATTGTGAAATCTCTGTCTCTCTCTCCCTCTTTCTGTCTCTCCCCCCTCCCTCTCTGTCTCTCCCTGCTCCCCTCTCCCTCTCATCCTCTTCCTCTCTCCCCCTCCTCTCTCCTCTTCTGCTCCCCTCTCCCTTCACCCTCACCTCTCCCTCCCCTTATCTCTCTCCTCCCTCCCTTAACCTCCCCCTCCTCTCTTCTTCCTTCTGACTGTTGTCACAACATAAAAGCTCTTTTCTCTCTTGTCTTGCCATCATGCCTTCCTTTCTCTTGCAAAGATCCCTTCTATGATGATCATGGACTAACCTTTTCAAACTGTACCAAAACCCAAAATAAACTTTCTGTTATAAGTTGTCTCTGTAGTTGTATCTCTTCACAGCAATAGAAATGTAATGAAGGCATTCATATTTACTTTATTCTCATTCTTGTTTATCTATTATAGACATTCATTTAATCTACTAATATTATTTTGAGCCAGAACTGTATAGACATGGATCATGGCTAATTATAAGAAATCCTTAAAATAAATATGTCAATTGGTACAATTAAGACTTTTGAAAATTTTTCTTCCTGAGACTTCCGAAGAATGCTAGTTTTTTGGCTAATGTTCATTCTGTTTCTTCTAATGTGAATTTCTGAGTTCATATAAATTAGAAACTTTAGAAACTATTATTCAGAGTTTCATCTGAAACTGAACTTTCCAATGTGAGGCCCTCCTCACATTGTTAAAAATATCCACAGAAAATATATTTATAAAAATATAATAAAAACTGTTAATATTTAACACATGTTCAGGAATATATGCTTGTAATGAAGTTTTCAGCCCCATCAGATCTATGAAAAATGAAAAGGAGCAGCAAGGACAGGACTCACCATTCCTTCCTGTCAAGACAAAGACTGAGTGCTGACTGTTGCTGCTGTCTAATGATTGTGGTAAGTTGGAATATTCCTGAATTCATTCATCTGGTACTGACCTAAGATTTGAGATTTCTATGGGGAAGTAGCCCATAGCCCTGATCATTCACTTTTCTTAGAAGGCAGATGTAGAACATCTTGTCAGTATTCATGTTACTTTAGAAACATCCAGTTTCTTTAGGATACCTTCTGTTTTAATAGCAATAGCACTGCCATTCTGAGTTGAATCTTGTATTTGCACTGTTTTTACTGAATTAGACTCATTGTTAAGTTACATTTTTTGTTAATATATTTTAGCTCTATTCTGAATAGAAAGAATTTTTTGTTTTGTCTTTAGATTTGCAAGTAGAGTGTCAGAGCTTGATCATTATCACAAAAAAAATCATATTTTCTATAACTAGTAATAAAATCTCACACAATTTTAAGTAAAATATATTGAATATACCACCTTCAAATTACTTAACAAGCACTAAAATGTGAAGTGAGCATATATGATAAATGTTTGTAATAATTTTGTGTTAGACACTACGACATTAACCAATTGGTAGGTTTACATTTTGATAATATTCTTTAATGATTCTAGAAACTTGGCTTGTTCTTCTTTCAGCAGTAGAAGTTCATTCAAATGAGACTAGTGGAAAGGTTAGTTAGCTTTGGGAGGATCAGTGTCTAACATTTGCAAAGGAGACAAAATGCTCCTATATTTTTTCCCTAGCAGATATGTTTTCTGAACCATTTCCAGACACACTGATAGCACCAGATGTCAGCTGCAAGAAAAATTAAGCCAAAAGAATAGATTTTGCTTTAGAAGTCAGAGCAAAAGGCAAAATAAGGCAGAGAAGATACACATAATATCAGTTCAACTGCACAATATTAACTGAATGTTATGTAAAGTGACAACTTTATTGGCAGGTAAAACAATTCCATTCACATGTAATTTGTCAAAATATATACTTTTTTATTAAACATTAAAAAATACATAATTTATATGTAACTCAGTATCCCATAAAAGAAAAAGGTAGAAATAGCATGAATCAAACAATTTTATGATTTGAAATATTAAAGAAGCTTATTTTAGCCCTGAAGCATACATAAAGGTAACATTATTATTATTCAACAGGTATATTAGGGAACATATATTTATCTATAAATACATATGTAGGTACAGTAACAATTGATGGAAAAGGGGCCATGTATGTAAAAGAGAATGAGGAGAATGATATGGGATGTTTTAGAGGGAAGTAAGTACAGGACAAAATGCCATAGATGACATATAATGTTTAAGAAAATTAAACATTTACTGAAATTATTTGAGTCCAGGTAGTAAAAATGGAGTTCTAGTGAACAACAACCAAAAGAAGCAAATTGGCCTGAGGTACCCAATTACCTTTCCATTCCTTAAACATGTTCTTCTATATAAGGGCTGCTATTGTTCAATATAGCATTTACTTTCCAAGTATGGGCTTCAATGAGAAACTAGACTTGATAGAGTACTATAGGAAAAGAAAGAGAGGAGGTGATGTAAGATATATCCTGTAGAGTTGGTCCATTGATTTGACTGTTTTATAAAACACTGGTTTGGAATCTATACTAGTTTCTTATAATGCTTAAGTGTTATCATAAAATTGAACTGAACTTTAGCAATTCAGAATACTGACATCAAGTTAAGAGAATAATTAAATGTTCTGTGTAAAGTTGAGTATCTTGTGATACATATGTACTATATAGAGAATTAAGTATAGAGTTCTCTTGTGTTGTTCCTATTAACTACATAACTGCTAAGTGAGCCACAGCCCAGCACATTCACATTGTACTCTATCAGGGCTTGGCTGGGTTGTACTTTCACATTCCCCCGCAATGCCCTTGTATATTTTTCTAAAAACCTCCTTATACATATTTATACTTACAGATGAATACAAGCTGTTTCTTTATCAGAGATTCCAAAAGTATAAAAGGTCCAATCATGAATAAGCCATATATTTCTCTTCCACTAAAAACATATAAAAAATATGTTGTATCCTGTCAACAAAATTACAGCACAGAAATCTTTGAAGAAATAAAATGCTAAGCACAAGTATCTTAATGCCTGAGGCACATCAGCCTCCATGTAATGGGGGGAGGTTGTGTGTAATCACTTCAATGAGAGCAAAGAAACAGGAAAACAATATAAAGAATATGTTCAGTGTTGACCTTATATGTATCAGTTCAACACTGACCATTTGTACTAGGATAACCTATCATAGGACTCATCCCTGGGGAAGATTTGGTGTACATCTTTCATCTGTGTCTGGGACACTGGGATATGTTTCCATATCTAAGTTAACAACTGACCTTGTCCTTAGGTCTTGAATAGGCAACCACATTTTTAACATTTTATGAAGTTTCATTTCATTTCATTTCATGCAGCTTTCCTTTCATGTCTACACAAAATTGTCTTGAAGCTGATCTTCTAATATTTTACACTCTTCTTCTACAATGCTGCCTAAGCATTAAGCATAAAATATCCAAGGTATACGAAGAACTCAAGAAGTTAGACTCCAGAGAACCAAATAACCCTATTAAAAA
>NW_022196912.1:64047536-64075973 GCF_008632895.1 Mastomys coucha
ATGGAGGGGTCTGATTGTTCTGGCAGCATGTGTATAGCAGAGGATTGCAAATTCGATCATCAATAGGAAGAGAGGACCTAGGCCCTGTGAAGGTTCTGTGCCCCAGTGTAGGTGAATACCAGGGCCAGAAAGTGGGAGAGGGCGGGGTGGCAGGCATGGGGAAGGAGGAGGCAACAGGGGTTTGTTTTTGTTGTTTGTGTTTGTTTGTTTTTTGGAGGGGAAACTGGGAATGGAGAAATTTACATGTAAATAAAGAAAATATCTAATAATAAAAAAAAGAAGAATGATTCTCGCATCTCTGCATTCCTTAACTACTTGTAATCCTTGCTTCCTGTTGACACCAGGGGATCAAGAAGTTTTCTCTCAGACTCCAACTTCTATAAATGTCTGAAGCTACTTGTAGAGCTTCATGAACATGATAGCCTAAACATAATCTAAGAAAAGTGAAAAACAGGTATTTCTTCATCCTTTCCTTCTTAAGTCACAGTTTAAAGTATATTTACATGTTAGAGGCCTCTCTCAAGTATCTTAGTATGAGTATTTTCTATTGTAATGAGTTTATGTGCTCAAAGACTAATTTGTATTCACAAGAGCCTACTTAAAACAATATTTCATCTTTTAGGAACTAATATTCAATTTCTCAATGATATGGTTTTAATATTTAATAAATTCATGCATGTGCAAAACAATTTTAATTTTCAAAAGAATCTTTGTATAACATACATTGGATTTCAAATGTGATTAACTTTAAACTTTAAATTTCATTTACATATGTAATATTTTCAATTACCTTCTAAATTACTTCAATTTTCTGACTCAAATAAAATCTTTCTGTATATTTAAATGATTCATAAATCTAATAAAGTAAACTTATGAATATGGTTCATATAACATTCTCTTAGAGGCTGATATTGAATAAAAGCTTAATTAGATTATATCTTAGAATCGGAACCGTAAAGCCAGTTATTTACCAGTAATTATAAGACTGTCACTCTAATATGCCAAAGTTTTCTAAGGATTGCAAGTTCATAAACTATCCCAAATATGAGTTCGGCTATGAGCCTCAATGCTTATCCCCTTTCAATATTTGTGCAAAATTTAAAACTCAGAAGCTTTTAGGCACCAAAACAGAAGAAAATGTACCTTTAAAAAGATGATGCCTTCCACGTGGCACTCTTCCATCAAAAGCTCTCCTTGATTTTGTGACAACAGCCATTTTTACTATGTTAATCCTAGTAATCCATGAGCATGGGAGTTCTCTTCATTTTCTGAGGTTTCTTTAATTCCTTTCTTGAGAGACATGAAGTTCTTGTCATACAGATCTTTCACTTGTTTGGTTAGAGTTACCCCAAGACTGTTATATTATGTGTGATTATTGTGAAGGGTGTTGCTTCCCAGTTTTCTTTCTCAACCTGTTTACCATTAGTATAAAGGAAGGCTACTGGTTTCTTTGAGTTCATTTTCTATCCAGTCAGTTGGCTAAAGTTTTTATCAGCTGTAGTAGTTCTCTGATAAAACTTTTGGGATATATATATATATATATATATATATATATATATATATATATATATGGGAATTCCAGGACAGGGAAGTGGAGAGAATGAGTTAGTGAGCAGGGAGAGGAGTGATGGGATAGGTGGTTTTAGAGGGGATAAAATTTGCAATGTAAATAAAGAAAATATCTAATAAAAAAGAGTTGATGAATAGGGCTTCATGAAACTGAAAAGTTTCTGTAAGGCAAAGGATTTAGTCAATCAGACAAATCTGCAACCTATAGATTGGGAAAAATATCTATACTAATCATACATCCAACAGAGAGCTAATACCCAAAATATATAAAGAACTCAAGAAGCTAACCTCCAAAAAGTCAAACAACCCAATCAAAAAACAAGGTACAAATGTAAACAAAGAATTCAGGAAGATGACTCTTGAATGGCTGAGAAGCATAAAGAAATGCTCAAAGTCCATAGTCAGCAGAAAAATGCAAATCAAAACTATCCAGAGATTCTGCCTTACATCAATCGGAATGGCTAAGATCAACTACTCAGATGACAGCAAATGTTGGTTAGAGTGTGGAGAAAGAGGAAACTCCTTCATTGCTGCTGGGATAGCAAACTTGTACAACCACTCTGGAAATCAGTCTGGAGGTTCCTCAGAAAATTGGAAATAGATCTACCTGCTTTATCACTCCTGCGCATATACCCAAAAAGATGCCCTGCCATGTCACAGGGGCATTTGCTCCACTATGTTCGTTGTAGACTTGTGATAGCCAGAAGCTAGAAACAACCCAGATGTCCCACAAAATGAATGCATACAGAAAATGTGGCTCACTTATACAATGTAATACTATTTAGCTACTAAGTATGAAGATATGATTTTTCCAGACAAATGGATGGAACTATAAAATATCATCCTGAGTGAGGTAACTCAGAACCAAAAGGATATGCATGATATGTACTCACTAATAAGTGTATATTAGCCAAAAAAACCATAGAATACTCAGTATACAATCCACTCAACTCAAGAATGTTAACAAGCAGAAGTGCCCAAATGAGGATATTTCGACCCTTGGGAGGGAGAAGAAAGCAATCATGGGGGCAGGGGTCAGAGGAAAGGAGAGAACTGGGTGGGCAAGGGAACAGGAAGTGAAAAAAAGGGAACAAGATCTGGTATTGGTGGGGAGACTCGAATGAAGCCCCGAGGACAAGCAAAAAGAGCGGAAACAGGCAACCTCCAGAAGTGAGAGATTTGGGGGGAAACTCTAGAATTTATCAGAGACCTGGGAGGTGAGAAATTCTCAGAAGTCAAAAGGAGAGATCTTAGATGACATGCCTAACAATGGGAAGAAGGAACTTGAAGAGTCCATCTCCAATAGAAAGCCAGGGCATCAAGTGAAGGGATGGAATTCATTCCCACAGTCAAACTCTGACCCAGTATTGTTCCTGTTGGAAGTACTCAAGGGACAAAGATGGTGAAGGGACTTAGAGAAAATAGGCCCAGTGACAGGTCCAAATTGGTATCCAGCTCATGGGGCACCTCCAAGGCCTGTCATCATTACTAATGCTATGGTGTGCTTAGAGGCAAGAACCTGGAATGGTTGCCCTCCAACAGTCCCAATAATCAGCTGACTGAGACAAAGGCAGATACTTATAACTAACTAATGGACTGATGTCGGGGACCCCTATGGTTAAACTAGGAAAAGGCTGGAGGAAGTTGAGGAGGAGGATGACCCCATAGGGAGATGGGCAGGCTCAACTAACCTGGATCCCCAAGATCTCTTAGACACTGATCCACCAACCAGGCAGCCTATATGAGCTGGTCCAAGGCCCCTGACACATATACAGCAGAGGACTGCCTGGTCTTGCCTCATTGAGAGAAGATACACCTAACCGGAGGGGTGGGAATATCCTCTTGGAGACAGGGGTTAGGGGGACGGGAGAAGGAATGGGATGAGAAAACGTAGAGGGTGGACTGGGAGGAGAATAACAACTTGGACTATAATATAAGATTAAAGATAGTTTAAAAAAACAAAACAAAACAGACCCCACCCCCCCAAGAAAAGAAACCACGTATTAGGGTTGCATTACTATATATCTCTGTCCCAAACATTGTCATCTAGGCAAATTCATCAATACAGAGAAGCTATGCTGCATTCTCTATCAGCCCTTTCTACAATCCCTTGAATTCCTGCTAATTTTCTCCTGGTCTTCAGATACATGTTTTCTGACTGTATAATACCAATTGTCATTTTTTATAACTAGGGACATTTTCATGGAGTGTAGTTGCTCGAAAATACTTGATCATGAATACTATATATATATATATGCGTATATACACATATGTGTGTATATATATATACGCATATACATATATATATATATATATATATATATATATATATATATATATTTATCCCCTTTCATTGTGGAAGTGTCACATTGTCCTACCCCCAGATTAAGATCTACAGATGATTAGCAACTGTGAGACAGGAAGAACTGTTTTTTTCCCAGAGATGAGGCCCATAATTAGTTTTTCTTTTTTTCTTTTTTTAAAGATTTATTTATTTATATGCATATGAATACACTGTTTCTGTCCTCAGGTACACCAGAAGAGAACATTAGATTCCATTACAGATGATTGTGAGCCACCATGTGGTTGCTAGGAATTGAACTCAAGATCTTTGGAAGGGCAATCAGTGCTCTTAACCATTGAGCCATCTCTCCAGCACTAGTTTTTATTTTCTTTTCTGTTAATTAATATATTTTTTACACTCCATATTTTATCCCCCCCAAACCTCCAACTGTTCTACATCCTATAACTCCTCCCCACGCCCCTGTCTCCACTAGGATATCCCCACCCTACCTGACCTCTAAACTCCCTAGGGCCTCCAGTCTCTTGAGGGTTAGGTACATAATCTCTGAGTGAACAGAGACCTGGCAGTTCTCTACAGTATGTGTGTTTGGGACCTCATATCATCTAGGTCAGCTAATATAATATAAGGACATTACTTTGCTCTCTGCCTTATCCTTCCAAACCCTCCTATACCCTTCTTTCCCTCTAAAATATATAATCTTTTTATTATATACATATGAATAAATATATATAAACAAATATATAAATACTTATATATTAAATATATTTATATATTTGTTTATATATATTCAATTAAGAATTATATATAATTAATAATCTTGCAGCAAACATTCTGTTCCTCTGTTGTCAACATGAGACGAGAATTACAGGCCGTGAAGGAATACTTATAGTTAAAAATCAGTTTTCTCCAAAGATATATACATATGGACGTATGTGTTTAACAGGTATGCATATATACATATAGTGTTGCTATTCCACAGTCACAACTCTGACCCATAGTTGTTCCTGTCTGGAAGAATTACAGCCATGGAAATGGAGAGGAGCCTGAGAAAAAGAAGGTCGATCGACAGGTCTAAAGTGGAATCTAGCTCAAGGGGAGTTCCCAAGTCCTGACACTGTTACTGAGGCTACGGAATGCTCACAAAAATTGATCTACCATGACTGCATCTGGAAGACCCAACAAGCACCTGAAAGAGTCAGATGCTGATACTTGCACCCAACCAATGGACAGAAGCAGCTGGCTCATGTTTTGAATTAGGGAAGACTGAAAGAAGCTGAGGAGAAGGGTGACCCTGTAGGAGCAGCAGTCACAGTTAATCTGGACCCCCGAGATCCCTCAAACACAGGGCCACCAAACAGGCATCATACACCAGATGATATGAGGTCCCAAACACACATACTGTAGAGAACTGCCAGGTCTCTGTTCACTCAGAGATTATGTACCTAAGCTCAAGAGACTGGAGGTCCCAGGGAGTTTAGAGGTCAGGTAGGGTGAGGATATCCTCATGGAGACAGGGGCGTGGGGAGGAGTTATAGGATGTAGAACAGTCGGAGGTTTGGGGGGGATAAAATGTGGAGTGTAAACAATATATTAATTAACAGAAAAGAAAAACTAGTGCTGGAGAGATGGCTCAATGGTTAAGAGCACTGATTGCCCTTCCAAAGATCTTGAGTTCAATTCCTAGCAACCACATAGTTGCTATTATCTTTATGCCCCATCATGGGGTGAAGATTGGTAACAGGCAGGCAGATATGTGGCTGAGAACTTACATCCAGATCTGCAGGCAAAAGGCAGAGAGAGGGTCACAGGGCCTGGCATTAGCTTTTGATACTTCAAAGCTCACTCCGAATAACATACCTCCTCTAATTAGGCCACACCTCCAATCCTTCTCAAAGAGTGCTACTAATAGGGGTTGAAGCATTCACATTATAGGAGCCTACAGAAGCCATTCTTATTCAAACCACTACAATTAACTAATAAAGAGAAATACAATAACAAGAGTTTAAATTTAATAATTTGTTCTTTGGGGCAAGGAGTGGTGGATGGGCTGAAATCTGAATTCTAGGAACGATGACTCAGTTTTACATTTACATACACTTATGTTTTCTGTCTACTCACTGAAAGAAGGTTGATATCCTCTACTAGAGTATTCAGCTACTTAGGAGTGTAAAATCTTTGGAAGGTATGTAAAGGTGTCTGACTATTATAACACCCCAAAATACATTGATTAGTAGTCCGCACAACTTTGTGGAATCTTGTTGTTATATATCATTTATTCTATATAGTTTGTGGGAATATAAATGATATGCAATTGGAGTTTTAGTGTTTTATTGTAGATTTATACTTTTTATTCAGATACTTTGAGGTAATTCTATGACTGTAACTTAGAACTACAAAGATTACTGAAAGATTTGAGTAAAAAATGGGGGTGGATGATTTCTAAAATATATTGTAAATATTTTTAAACTAGTAATCTGTTTATTAAAAATTCTTATGTAATGTAACTATGGATAACTTTTCTTTGAAATAATATATTTGTGTCAAAATGATTGTGATGGCTAGTCTTATCACAACTTGAGACAAGCTAGAGTTGTTTGAAAGGATGGAACTTCAGTTGAGAAAAATTCCTCAATAAGATCCAGCTGTGAAGAATTTTCTTAATTAGTAATAATGAAGAAAGGTCTATCCTATTGTGTGTGGGGCCACCCCTAGGTTGGTGTTCCTGGATTCTATAAGAAAGCAGGCTGTGCATTCATAGAAGCATGCCAGCACCAGAGATCACCAGATAAGACCCTGCTTCCCCAATCTCCTGCCTTCCAAATTCCACTAAAGCAGATGAAACAGCTGCAAACTGTACCCTGACCCCTGCATTCCATTTCCTGGCACACAACTCTGCCTGCTTTCCCAGAGGCCTGCTAGCACTAGAGACAACCAGGTAGACCCAGCCCCAAACTTGCCTACAAAGTCCTCTTTAAACACACCCAATAGACTAAAGTTGTACCTTACTCCCTGGACTCCATGGTGCAGGCCAAAATTCCTGGTTTCCTGAATCCCTCTCTAGTACCAGGGAACACAGAGGAAAGATGAGCACCTAAAACCCCAGAGTCCATGCAGGCCACAAATCCTCAGGGAGATACCATATTAGACCTGAAGACTTGTCAGTCACAAGAATCCCAGGTTACACAGGGCAGAAGAAAGAGATAAAAGAGCAATCAAGGTGTGGGGGTGGAGAGAAACAACACCCATCCAACAAATCTAAATTCAGAAATCAACATCTAAAACTGTAAAAATAGAATAACCAAGATGGCATATGGCCAACAAAAGAGTAAAATTAATAAGAGCCATGACAATCTGGTACCACCAAAGCCCAGCTATCCTACTAGAGCAAGCCCTGGATCATAACACAGCTGAAACTCAAAACAAACAAACAAACAAACAAACAAGCAGAAACCTTAAATCCTATCTTATGAAGGTGATAAAGATACATAAAAGGGAATGAATGAATGCCTTAAGAAATTACAAGAAAATACAACCGGGCTGGTAGGTGAGATGGCTCAGCGGGTAAGAGCACTGACTGCTCTTCCAAAGGTCCTGAGTTCGGATCCCAGCAACCACATGGTGGTTCACAACCACCCATAATGAGATCAGACACCCTCTTCTGGTGCATCTGAAGACAGCTACAGTGTATTATTCCAGAGCATGCAGGGTGAGTGGGGCCTTCCTGAGTACAATTCCCAGCAGCCACATGATGGCTCCTGGCCATCTGTACAGCTACAGTGTACTCATACACATAAAATAAATAAATCTTTAACAACAACACCAAAAAAGGAGAACAAAATAAAACCAAATGGTTTCAGGACATTTAAGACATGAAAATGTAAGAAAAACAAATCAAATCAAATCAAATCAAAACAAAACACCATGAACTGAGGAAATCTGAAGAAGGATCTCTTTAGGTAAGAGAACAGAAACCACAGACATAAGCATCTTTAAAGAACAAAAGAGATAGAAGAAATATTTTAAGGGTAGAAGGTACAATAGAAGAAACTGATATGTTGGTCAAAGGAAATGTTGATGCAAAATAGAGGAGTGAATAAGGGGATGCAGAACTAACACTAAAGTATTTGAAAATGCCATATGGAAACTCACTACTTTAGAAGCTTTCTAAAATACATAAAAATATAAGTGGAGTTTATCCTCTAACAGTGAGGTGTGGGTAGAAAGGGGATACCTCTCAGAGTTACCATAGACTACCAAACATAAACCCTACTGAAAGGTATTAGTTACCTTTGCGATCTAGTAATTCAGTGGAAACTCATAGGCATTTTACAAGTGTTTCATACTATTTGTATTTGTATTGTGTTTTCTTACTATCTGTAATGTGATAGTAAGACATTACTACAAAAGACACCACATACTTGAGTCACAGAACATGGGTAAAGAAAACATACTGGCTTGGATTGCTTATATTTATTGACTAGTTCCCAGAATGCTAGAACAATCTATATACAATAATGGAGAAGAAAAAATAATAAACAGTCTTATCTATATATTAATTCCATAATCAATAATTCTTGGTTTGGCTAGTTATCCCATCTGGTACAGTATTAACACAAATGCAATGGAGGTAATCAACCTCTTTGTAATTGGGCATAAATTATGCTTTATAAAATGAAATGCATGTCTGTTGTATTTAGTTAGACAATGTAATAGCCATAGGAGTGAATATAATACTACTTATTATATTAAATAGACACTGTCTTCTAAGTTTTATCTTTATACGCATAGATTAGTGCATCTCTTAACCCTCATCAGAGAAGTGATTTTTTACAATAGTAGAATTATTTGGGGCTTTGTTTTGTTTTCTAAAACATATGAATTAGAAAAGGAATACATTGTATGATTGTATGACTTTTCAAACAAGACAAAGTCAAAAATAAAAATAGGCAGACAAGATATGTGGTAGAATTTTATATAAAATGTTCTGTATGTGTTGAAGCAATACAGTATGTTATATTAAAAAAAGTATATCATTATATTGCGTGTATTTGAATTCTTCATCAGTTAACATAAAGTGTGATCAATGATCAGTGCCAAGCAAACTTAATTGAAATACCATTGTCCTTGAATTGAGAAAGGCCATAGTTAGTGAGGGAACATTAAGATGGCCATGATCTCTAGAAATAAGAATGTGAGATAAAAAATATGTGAAATAATACAAGATTGTTCAATATTTTGGTTAAATATTAAGGAGAAGGAAATGATCACTAAATGTTGAAAATAGTAGAAACCAAAATTAGCACAAATATTTATGTGATTGTCTTCGCGATGGCTTTACTTCCAAATATTGTGACTGTAGCAATATGGAAAGACATTTGTACAATTCAAAATAATAGTTTTATTATAGTAAGTACTTCTACATTAATAGTAATTAACCATCTGCAGCTTCAGTTTCAGAAGCAGAAACTCATGTAATTCTGTGTTCACTAGGGCATGCAAAAGCTGTTATTTACTCATTAACATATTAATCTTGTTTTTTATCAAATTCTGAGATATGATTTATCAGAAGATAAATTTTCAACATATCAAATAATTATTTGCTCAAAGATTTATTAGTTTAAATTCTTATTTTCAAGAGAAATAAACCTTTGGAGACCAATATACCTTACACACTTTCTTTCAAAAGGGAAAGGTATTTACTATCAGTGATTGAGTGATGACACACTCTCCAGAAGACAACTAAAAATATATTTATTTGATATCTAAGTTCTCCAGGTAAAATCTTTCTGAAATTCAGAGAGGTTATAAAGCTAAAAAAACAGCTATAAACATGCTAAATGCTATAATATAACCTCTCAGAACTCTACTGATGTTTGAAGATATGGACTGAAAAGAACATTTATAAAACTCTGGAGTTGGTAAATCAAAATGCTTCATTTTTCTCTATTGGCAATCAAACTGATATAATTTCACTTCCAAGTATATAGCTATCTATGTACATGAAAGATGAATTTTTCTGGATTTACTTATCTTTGTGTCTTTGAAAATTTGCTTTTCTATTTCATAAGGACTACAAGGAAGATATTTTAAAGTACTTTACTAGCAGACTTATTTTAGAAAGTTCATTATTACTTACAGAATCAATTATCTAAAATGAAAATTTCTAAATCAGTCATCTGACTCTCTTCTGAACACCTAGGGCATGCATATGGTAGATATACTTAGTCAATATAGATATATAGATATAGATAGATTATAGATATAGATATAGATATCTAGATATAGATATATAGGCATATGTAAATTTCTAGGTTGCATTAATCCAACTTTAGGCTCTTATAAGCATAGGATTCTGCGGCTACAAAGTTATCAGCATAAGCAGAATTTAGCCATTGCATAGGTTGATATTTTGTGTTTGCAAATGAAAAGGCACATATTCAAATAGAGATATAAAGACATGGAACATATTGAGTTATTATCTTCAAAATTATTTGAGTGCTGTGTTTTTCTTGTTTTGTTGTTTTGTTTTGTTTTTCAAGACAGGGTTTATCTGTGTAGCCCTGGATGTCCTAGAACTCACTCTGTAGACCAGGCTGGCCTCGAACTCAAAAATCCACCTGCCTCTGCCTCCCAAGTGCTGGGGCTAGAGGCATGTGCCACCACTGCCCACCTTTTTGGTGTTTTTCTTAAAGAATATATAAAAGTATTTTGTAAAGCAAATAATTATCATGGATAGAACCAGAGTTGACCACACACTTTTAAGTGTTATTACTAGTCAATGCAGCAGGTAAAATAGCTATTAATTAGTCACTTAAAAAGTAGTGGTGATGGACATGAAATTCAGAAATAAACTTATCATTACCAAGAAAAAAAAAAACAGTAGTTACAATAGCAAGGTTCTCGTTCTATATGTAACAGTAAACATATCTGAGACATTTAATTTCATAAATTAATAAAGTTAATTTTTATTTCATTTTACCTTCTCTGTACTAAGATGTATAATTTTTCCTAAGGCTCTTTTTGGTGTAAGGATATTTCCATGGAATCACAGCCTCTCTAATCTTCAACTCTTCTAACGATCTGCTTTCAAACTGAAATTCCTTATTATTCATATTGTTCAAACTTGAAGCAAGAATCCAACCAAATTCTTCTCCCTTACAAACAGATATACACTTTTGACTAGACTGCAAAATTCAACTTAACCTTCAAAGTCTCAGTAAAATTACATTTCTAAGAAGCTCTCTTAAAACTCAATAGCAGTTATTGTATACTCACTTATTGTAGTCTCAGCTTAAGCACTTTTCTCTTGCAGTGGGTATCATATTCTATAATAATTTTCAATTAATTTTGCATAAATGTGCTATATAGTAATAAATCCTATTGTTTCTGGAAGACACCATTTCCTTAAGGTTATACATTACATCTCTCTAACTTTCTGCCTCTTATTCTGCAAAAATCTCTGATCCCTGAGTGAAGGGTTTGATGAAAATACCTCATTTAGAATTGAGAGCTACAGAATATCTCTTACTCTCTGCCCATTGTCCAGTTGAAGGTCTCTCTGTTTTCTTTTCTTTTCATCTTTTCCCATCTACTACAAGAAGAATATTTTCAGATAATTGCTGAACAATGACTGTTGACTGATCTATGGGTATGCTGGCTAGTTCTATGTCAACTTAACACAAGCGATAGTAATCAGAGAAGAGGGAGCCTTAATTGAGAAAAAGACATGCATTAGATTGGAATCATGCTAGTTTATGTCTTTTTTTCTTAATGATTAATGATGAAGGACCAAGAAAAGTGTAGGTGTTGCCATACCTGGTTAGTTAGTAATGGTATAAAAAAAGCACATTGTGAAATCTAGGAGGAGCTAGCCAGGAAGTAGTATTCCTCCATAGCTTCTGCTTCAGTACTGATTACAATACCTGTTCAGGTGTCACTCAGTGATAGAGTGTAACCTAAGTCTTATAAGCCAAAAGAAACTCTTTGTTACTTAAGTTCCTTTAGGGCATGAATTTTTACTATGGTAATAAAATCTCTAATTATGATACACCCCCAGTAGCCATCAATAGCCAAGTGTTCCTCAGGTCGAGATGAGATTTCCTAAGTCTTGCCTTATCCACTGTAAGAATCCTTTCTGTTGCTATGGTGAAATAATGACCAAAAGCAAGTCAGAAAGAAAGATATTTATTTCAGCTTATAGTGGATCAACAAAAGAAGTCAGGACAGAATCATGAAGTCAGACCACAGAAGAAGAGTACTTGCTGATTTTCTCCATGACTTGCTCACAATGCTTTTCTATGCAACACAAGAACACCTGGCCACAGGCTAGGTCTTCCCCTCTCAATCATAAATCCATAAAGAAAATGTCTCCCAGGCTTGCATACACAGAAATCTAATGGACATATTTCTCAAGCAACTTTTCCTCTTCCCACACATATATATCACTTGTCAACTTGACAAACAACAAACAAATAAAACAAAAACTAAATGGCACATAAGATTTTTGTCTGACTGGATCTTGCACAATTCTTGTGCTTGCTTTTACAGAACTATATGTTCACATGTTGCTTTGTTCACGAAGTACCATTTCATTGTATTCATACACTACTTATGTCTTTTACATTCTTATTCCTCTCTCCTTCTTGATGATCACTGAGTCATGAGGAAAGAGAGACATAAATATCCCATTTATGAGTAATTACTGCAAAATAAAAACTTTGCAGTTTTATCTTCTGCATATTTATTGGTTGTAGGTCTCTGTTGATTTATGGCTACTACTTAAAGAAGCTTCTGTGATGAGTTTTTTATTAGCATATTTACTCAAATCCTAGAGATAAACCAAGTAATCTTTATTCAGTTCCTCAACTTATTATTTATAACTTTCCTATTAACTTGACAAAAGTGAAAATACATAGCCCTTTTGCATACCGATATTGCTTCACATTTAAAATCTCAGCACACAAAGCCTCTTCCACCATGACATACTTCCTCCAGCAAATCTACACCTACTTTAACAAGGCCACACATCCTAATAGTACCATTCATTATTAAACATTGGGGGACAATTACATTAAACATACCACATATTTGAATTTATCTTTTCTAATATCTAGTGTATTGTCACAGATATCAAAATTTAAAATTAAATACAATGAATATAATCAAATAATTTGTACATTTAAGAACTAAAATGATGTATAATTTCAAATGTTTACCACTTCCTGAAGACTACTTTTTCTTGCCCAATTTTTACATCTTAGTTCTTTGAATATCCATATCTTCATTGATTTTTTCATTTTTTGTTTTCAATTGAAAATAGATTATTTTCATGTATTATATGCTACTTTTGTTTTTTCCTCACTCTACTCTTCCCCATGTCCCCTTCCATCCATATTTACTACTTCTCTCTCACTCCTTAGAAACAAACAGGTTTCTGAGAGATAAAAACAAAATAAATGTAGTAAGATAAAACATCAAAATAGGACAAAAGAAACCAACAGAAGAAAACAAAAACTAAGAAAAAGCACAAGAAACAGATATAGACATAGAAAGTCACTAGTTTGCCTTCTAAGGGATAGGATGAAAACACAGAACTAGAAGGCATACTATATATGCAAAGAACCTGTAGGGTCAAAAATATTAAAAACCTAAAAACCCAAGAGATAAAAAAAGAAAAAGAAAAAGAAAGGAAAGAAAGATAGAAAATTATGGAGCAAGAAGGCCCCAAATATGCATTTAGTCTATTTTCTGTTCACCATCTACATTTAAGGTTAGGCATGGGGCCTGCCTTAAAAGTAGATTGTTATTTCAATAAGACTCCCTTGGAGAAAACCATATTTTCATTAACAAGTAGTTATCTATTGGAAACAGGATCTGGTTTAGGGATGAGGGCGTATGCCTATTTCTTTCAGCTCTAGGATACCATCTGTTGCAGACTCATGGAGACCCCCTATGTCATGGAGAACCCCTCAATCTCTTTGTGATCATATGTGTATAGGTCCGGTGATGTTTAGAAGGCTTGTTCCTTTGG
The DNA here is from genome assembly GCF_008632895.1 of Mastomys coucha. Taxonomy (NCBI): domain Eukaryota; kingdom Metazoa; phylum Chordata; class Mammalia; order Rodentia; family Muridae; genus Mastomys; species Mastomys coucha. Next base: position 64,061,441 of record NW_022196912.1, read on the forward strand.
TGTCCTCCTGATTTCTACTATCGTTTGCGTCCTCCTCCATAGGGTACCCTGAGTCCTGCAGAAAGAGATGTAATGGTGACTTCCCATATAGGAGTGAATGTTTTGACATCTCTCACATTCTGCAAATTTTCTGATTGAGGGCCTCTACATTTGTTTCCATTTGCTGCAATAGGAAATTTCTCTGTTGATGGCTCCACAAGGCACTGATCTGAGTGTAGAAGAATGTTATCAAGAGTCATTTATTGTTCCATTCTTTTGTAGAATAATAGTATTTATTTTCCTTAGCTTACTGGGCTATTTAGTCAGATTCAAATCATTGTCAAGTATAGGTTTCATTTCACGAAGTAACCTTAAATAAAAGTATAAATCGATTGTTTACTTCTCACGGGCTTTGCTTAAATTTGGCACTAGTGTATCTTGGTGACAGGACACCATTGTAGCTCAACTGGTTTGTTGATGGGTTGTTGTTTACCTTTACCCATTTATAGCTTGCAGAGTAGTATTGGTACCAAGGACATTATCAATAAGGGTAAAGGATCTATATAGGAACCAGCTTGAATTCTCTGTGTTCAGTGAGTTGTGTAGGTGTTCTTTTCTGCAATAGACCCTTGTCATTAATTTGTAGTGGCCAAACTGTAACTTTGGCAATAGCCTGGACTTTAGGTGCTGCCATGGGATCCCATTAGATGTAATATTAGCTTTGTTTTATGACAAAAGATTTCCTGTGTCTTCTCCAATACTTAACAATTTCATTTCTATCACGCGCGCGCGCGCGCACACACACACACACACATATATGTTTCATATATATTTAAAATATATATATATTTCTACTTTATTAGGTTTCCAAGCTGGCCCTTAAAATGTCCTTAATTTTATGTTTTTCACATTATCTCTATACTTGTCAGTCTTCCCTCCTTTTATGTGCTTGATCTTCCCATTACAATATATCCTTTCATCTATTCATAAATATATGTGCTATTTATGCTTCCTAGGTAAATCTATACATACATATATAATAATTATATATTCCAATTGGGTAAATTTTTCTTGATATAGAGTTGTCTTGTGTCTTCTGTGTATTTTGGATATTGCCCTCTATGAGAAAAGTAGATGGTAAAATGTAAATCACTTCTCACTTTGTAGAGTACCACTTCATGACAATGATGTTGTCCTTTGCAGAGCAAAAGCTATTCAGTTTCATGAGGTTCCACTTACTAATTGTTGATCTACTTCCTGTGCTAATGGTACTCTACTCAGAAAGTCTTTTCTGTAACAATTAGCTCAAGGCTATTTCTCCATTTCCCTTTTGACAGTTTCAGTCTATCTGATTTAATATTGAGGTCTTTGATCCACTTGGAGTAGAGTTTACAAAGTGTGATAAGTATGGTTCTATTTTGAGTTTTGTACATGTCACCATCCAGTTTGCTTTGTATCATTTGATGAAGATGCTGTAGGTATTCTAGTGTCTATCTTGAGTCCCTTTATAAAAACAAAACCAAACAAAAATGTGTCTATAGGTGCATGGATTTTTAGGCCAGACTTTCCATTTAATTCCACTGATGTAGGTGTCTGTTTTAGGAATTAATAGTCTGTTTTCATTACTATAATTTTTAGAACAATTTTTGATAAGGGATGGTGACACCTCCTGTAGTTATTTAGTTATTTGGAATAGTTTTTACTATATTATATTTTCTTTCTCTCCATATGAAGCTCTAAACTATTCCTTCAAGATCTGTGTAGAATTATGTTGGAACTTCGATGTGGTTTGCACTGGATATACCTATGGCTTTCGGTATGATGACCATTTTCATTACATTAATCCTAGATATCTAGAAGCAAGACATATTTTCTGTCTTCTAATATCTTCTTCAATTTCTTTCTTCAATGTCTTAAACTTTTAATCATAAAAGACACTTAACTCCTTTATAGTAATTGTACCCAAGATATATTTATTTTTGAGTATACTGGAAAGATTTTTTTTCTCATCCAATTTGTCATTGGTAACTAGGAAGGCTGCAGATTTATGTGTGTTAATTTTATATATTGATAAATTGCTGAAAGTGTTTATCAGCTTTAGGAGTTTCCTAGTGGAATATTTAGTATCACTTTTGTATATTCTCTTTTTTCTACAAATAATGATACTTTTACTTCTTTCTTATTGATATTCAGCTTTAATCCATGATGGTCACATAGAATACAGACTGTTATTTTAGTTTTCTTATATGTGTTAAGACTTGCTTTGTGCCTGAGTATGTGTTCAACTTTGAAGAAAGTTCCGTGAACTCCTGTGAACAAGGTGCATACTTTTGTGCTTGGGTGAAATGTTCTGTAAATATCACTTAGGTTCATTTAGCTTATGCCCTGTTTCACCAGGATCTGCTAAGTCTTCTGGGAATGGGAACAGAGACTAAAGAAACCTAGAGCAGTTGGTTTACTACAGAGCTGGGGTGAGACTGGGGGATTTTATTTGGGGTAGAAGAAGGAAATTGAAGATCTGAAACTAGCCTGCATGCTTTGCTGTACTATTTTCTTCCTTGGCAGGGTTTCCTGCTGGATTTAGGGACTGATACAAAGGAATGAGTGGAAATAAAAGTTAAGAGGAAACCATAAGATCCTCTGGAGAAGATCAATAAGGAAGAGGTGGCTTTAGCAGTTTTCCTATAGAACAGAGGGTGAATCTGGGTTAGTAGATTTGGAAGATAGTGAAGGAAGTGAAGATCTGAAGTTAGCCTACCTTCTTCCTGACCTACATGGTCGGCAGAGCCTTAGAAATGCCTGGTGGAGTTGGGAGCTTGGATAAAGCAATGGTGGGGAAGGAGATGGGAATGAAAAGGGGAGAAAGGTGTCCACCCTAGTGCTGAGAGACAAAGGAGTTAGATTCGGGGAAGAGGAAGGAGAGGTGACTATCTTCAGGTAACTCACCTGCTCTTTTGTCTCGTGTGGCTACCTAGGATTCTCAAGTCCTGTCTGCTGGATTTGCTGTCTGTGATAAAGGAATAGGCGAGGGAAAGGAAGGTTATGGGAGAAGAGCCATGTGATGGCTGAAGATAAGGGCAGAGAGGAAAGAGATGCCACTATAGATGATTGGGTGCAGTGTCAGAAATGAGACTGTTGATTAGGATTTGGAGAAGAGGAGAGGTGAAGATCTACCTGTTTCCCCTTCATTGTAAAGTTTTCAAAGAACACTGTTGTACTGGCTCACAACTGTAATTCAAGTACAAAGAAAGCAGAAGCAGAATTTTCAAAAGATTAAGGCCAGACTAGCTTGCAAAGAGGTAAGAAAAAATTCCCAAAAGAAGGGATTTTTTTTCTCCAATAATTTCTCAACATCTGGAAGTGTGCTTGTTAATAAGAAAATAACACTTAATGTAGGCTTCAGAAGTGAAATGGAAATTTTGAAAATGAAAGTTAGAAAAGAGCAGCAAATGAAGGTATATATTCCTTTATTGACAACTGAATCTCATGTTTGTTTAGGTTTAAAGAACCTTTGTTGTCTTTATTGGTCACAAAGCAGACCAAAAAAAAAAAAATGGCAATGCTCCTGGCAGTATCTTAGGTTTTCTTGTGATTTCTTTGATCAAACTGCCAACGTTTCCCTCTGCTGACTTCTGCCATCCACCACATTCACCTTCAGATTCAGAGTCCATATCTTCTGCTGCTTCTCTTCCTAAATGGTTCTATACATTCATCTATCCTTTCTGACTTGGTAAATGTCCATTTCAGAGCTGCCTGCCTAGTCTCTCTCCTCCTCATGCCAAAGCCATACCATTATGTCAGGCAGTCTTCCTATATCCTTTTCAATTCCCACTGCCTGGTTGGAGATACCTATCCCTTGTTAACCAGGTTGCCTCTTGAAGGGTCTTTACCTACTTGGAGATGCTTTCTAGATAGAATTTCATCGAACAACATCCACTGTTTTAATTCTCACCCAATCTCTTTCTCCTTTCTACTCATTTATTTCTTTCCCCCTCTCATCCTGATACCCCCTCAGTATGAAAAATGTAATAGTATAGACTTCCTCTGTTGCTGTTTTTTATTGCTCCTAACTCGTGGACTTAGAATGTAATGATTCTATCTTCTCTATCTTGTATTTTCTCTAATCCTAGAAATTCTTAACTTCTGCCTTTTCTTCAAGAGTGTTTCTTCTCTCTCTAGCTAGCTCTGTGTTTCTCATTCAAAAATGAACTTCTCAACTCCCCCTTTCTTTCTCATTCCCTCCCACACAGCCCAAACTGACGGATACAACTAAGCCTTGTGGTCTTCTATTTTATTCCAATATTTCTTGCCCTCAATACACTCTCAATATTCAATTTGAGTTGCCAAAAATTGGCAGATCCAATTTCCAAATTTTCATGGATCTTGGCAACTTCTGTCACCAAACAGACAAATGATTCAAAAATATCTCATGCCTAACCTTTCTTTGCTTTCCACTCTTGCACTCCCCTCTCCCTGTGCTCCCTGACACCCCAATGATATTATATTCTGGCACAGGCCAAGTCTCCAAACAAAGCACAACAATAAGCAAAGCCCTCTGCTTCCTGTCTTTTTAACTTTGACATACAGGACATGGCATGGAATCCTAGCATATATCGTTCCAACATCCCCCGTCAGTGCCTCCCTATCCTAACCTACTGGTGGCACACTAACCTAACCCCCCATTACCCCTTCCTTACCTTCACTTCCTGTCTCTACCAATGACTCACAACTGCTCTTGTATAAATGGGCTTTACTCCATTAGACACGTGGCAGTTCCTAAAGGTATACTCCATGTACATGTCCCTTTTTCTATAGCTGTTCTCTGTCAGTTGGAAAAATACCTTTCTTCAGTCTTTTCTCTAATTCCTCCATTGGGGTTGCTGTGATCAGATCAATGGTTGACTATGAGCATCTGCCTCTTTGTATGTCAGGCTCTAGCAGGGCCTCTCAGGAGACAGTTATATCAAGCTCCTGTCAGCATGCACTTCTTGGCATTCTCAATAGTTTTTGCATTTGGCTACTGTATATGGGATGGATTCCCAGATGAGGCAGTCTCTGGATGGCCATCCATTCGTCTCTGCTCCACACTTTGTCTCATATTTGCTCCTGTGAGTATTTTGTTACCCCTTCTAAGAAGGACAGAAGGACCCACACTTTGGTCTTCCTTCTTCTTGAGTTTCGTGTGGTCTGTGAATTGTATCTTTGGAAACAATGCTAAAACAAAATCGTTAATAAAACTGTCCACTGCATAAGTCTTAAGATTTACATATTAATGTGAATATGATTATTTGCATATGTCACACATGTGGTGCTCACAAGTGCCAAAACATGGCATTAGATCTAATAACACTAAGGTCATAAATTATAAGCTTCCTGATGTGCTGTTCGTAACTAAACTCAGGACTTCTGAAAGAGAAGAGAGCACTTTCAAATCCTGAGCCACTTTTTAATGGCTCTCTCACTCTCTCTGTCTCTGTCTCTGTCTCTGTCTCTGTCTCTCTCTCTCTCTCTCTTTCTCTCTCTCTCTCTCACACACACACACACACACACACATACACACACATACACATACACACACACAAATTATTCTGTAATTTTTTACATAAAAATAGATTTCCAATTCAGTTAGTGAGCATGACTGCATGACTAGTAATAGAAAAGTATTGCCAATATTTTAGAAATACAAAGCAAGCATTATGTACTTATGATTCAATCTATATTGATTAGAGTAAATTTATATAATATATTAATAAAAATTTTCTAAGGTAAACACTCCTGTTCTGAGATATACTTCTTAGAAATAATCATGAATGTTTTATTTTCATTAAATAATCTGTAATTCAATTCATGCCCAAATTTACAAATAGTATTGAATTTGTAACTATATGAATATATTCAATTTTATGTGAAATTTAAATATATATATATATATACTAATACTTGGCAAGTTTTCTACAAATTACCAACAACCAACCAGATAAGTATTTTAAAACTTGGTCTGTAGTATGTGTACGAGTCTGTTCATGTGGATGGTATACTCTCTAAATTTCGGCACATGTGAAGTTATATTTTGAAATTTGCACTTATATTACTTTTTCCTATGCCAAGATTTCTTACTTAGTTATCTTTTGCTTCAACTGCCTGTTCAACCAGCTCACAACATTTAATCTTAAAAGTTGACAGGACTATTTTTCATGTTTGATATTACCACAAGCTACAATCTGAAAACTGTCACAATAAAATATATCAAAAAATTGTTCTTAAGGACTGAAGGGATAAAACTGAGACTTATTAGCATATTTTAAAGTACAACAGAAAAAAAACCAAATAATTATTTGCCTTAGAATGCAACATTTAGATCATTGCATAAATAATCAAACTAAATATTTCTGTTTTCATGGAGGTAACCTATAATTGACAAATAACAATGATATTAACTACTCCATGAACAACTCTTAAATTTTAACATTTCTTTGAATCTTTAATTTTCAAAATAAATCTACCATGATTTTCTACATAAAATGAGAAGTCAAAATATAAATTCATCGACATGAGTTTGAATTTTGAAGAAGTGCTTATGAATCATATAGAATATAGACACAAAACTAAAAAGCTTCTATACAGCTAAGAAAACCACTAATTGAGTGAGAAGAAATGCACAGAATGAGAAAGAATGTTTGCCAATTTACCAGAGAGATTAGTATCTAGAATATACAAAGAACTAAAAAAAGAAACAAATGATCAAATTAAAAGATGCAGTACTGGTCTAAACAGAGTTCTCAATAGAAATAATAAAATTGGTTAAGAAATGCCTAATAAACTGTTCACTGTCATCTAAGGATTAGGGAAATACAAAGCAACAAAATTCTGAGACTTCTACTCATCCTAGTCAGAATGCCGAAATCACAAAACAAATGACAACAAATGTTGGTGAGTTTATGGAGAAAGCAGAGTCTAAATTCACTGTTGGTGGAGACAAAAACTGTTACAGCCACTCTGGAATTCAGTATGGGGAATCCTCAGAAAAATAAAAACAAACAACCTACCATATAATACAGCTGTAACATTCCTTGGCATATGCTCAACACGACAAAATATCTCACTCCAGAGATTCTTGACCAGCAACACTCATTGCCACTCTATTCACAATAGCCAGTGAAAACAACTCACTGTTCTTCAACTGATAAATGGATAATATAAAAGTGATAATGTGTACTATTGAATATTATCAGAGGTAAAAAAATGAAGTTTTCAGGTAAATGGATGGACCTAGAAAGGGTTATATTATGTGATGTAACAGAGAACTGCAAACCACATGTACTACATTTTTTTTCTCATCTACAGTTCCTAGTTTCAGATTTTAAGACCTAAATATGTACTGTGGAGTACTCATAGAAACCACAAAAGAATTCAGAGACTATATTGAGGAAGTGGCTTGAGAGTGAAATAGCAGAATGCAGGTGATATAAAGGGGAAATGAAAAGGTAGACAGTGGGGATATGGAGGGCGCACAATACAGAAGAAGAAAGAGGGAGGATGGACAAATACCAAGTTTGATAAAGCCTTAAGGAATCACACTGTTTAGTAATTACCTGAAATTATGTGCAATATATGTAAATGTATGTATGTACACAAAACAACAACACCAAAAATGAGTGTGTTGTCTGTGTGTAATTAAGTTATGTCAGTTAGTGACAATCCCCCCCCCCAAATCATCAATCAACAAAACCACCAGTTCAATACATAAAAATCCTTCTTTGAAATGTTTGTCCAGGGAATTGCAAGTGACTCCAAAGACAATATAGGTAGGCTATAGGTTTGGCCGGCAGTTGAATCTCAGAGGTTGAAGCAAAGCCCCTGTTGCTAAAGACACTGCATACACAATGTAAAATTTAGATCATCCAAGGGAGTTAAAAACTCAGCCTCTGTCCTAAACTTCCAAAATAGCTTTTTTCACTAGTGTTTCAAATTGAAATTGTTTGCTTTCTAAAGCTCAACTTTTTTTTGTTTTGTTTTGTTTTTTGTTTTTTGGTTTTTATTTGTTTTTTTTGAGACAGGGTTTCTCCGTATAGCCCTGGCTGTCCTGGAACTCACTCTGTAGACCAGGCTGACCTCGAACTCAGAAATCCGCCTGCCTCTGCCTCCCAAGTGCTGGGATTAAAGGTGTGCGCCACCACCGCCCAGCATAAAGCTCAACTTTTGCTATTTTAATTCAGCTAGTTTATATTGCTTAGGCTTCAAATTCACTAATATTCTCTTCTAGATTATATAACCTAATTTTATTATCAACTATATTTTCATCTTAAATTTTTAAGATTAGGGGTTTCAAGGTTGGCTTTATACAACTTATAGCTTAATTACTTTGGAAGCAAAAATCAATATACTAGTAATAAAGAAGTCTGATTTTGATTTGTTCATTCTGACATAAGTTTAAGGTCTAGTTATTATTGGCACAGTGGTTTCACACCTTTCATCCTTTTGTGAGATTCTTCTGTTAAGCTGAGCAGTTTCATACATGTGTACCAATCAATCAGTACTTAATTGGCTATTTGAAGAGGACTATTTTGAGCTCTTTGAAGTCCATAATCTCCAGTGTGTCTCTTTCAAAATTGAAAATATTTTTGCCTTCTCAGACACGTCTATCTTCTAAGTTTAGGAAGGAGCCAGTTTCTCTTTGTATGCTCAGTACTGAGCCTAGGCTAATTATTCTCCAAGGATAGTAAACTGAAGCCATGTGAGGGATTGTCACCCTATGCCATTGTATCTACAATAGCTGACAGATCAACAGTTACTGCCTATGCACACTGTCTTATAAACTATTTATTATTTTCAATTTCTTTGATTTTAGTGAGATATTCAATCTACCTGGTATTACTCCATGTACATGAAAGTCAGAGACAGGAAACTTACTATATTAAGGATAATATATTAGCGATAAAGAATCTTCATTATATCACAAATTATACTGTTAGTAAATGTAAGATTGTGATTGTAAAGAAGGTAGAAAACTTAATATAAGAAGGAAATATATCACATGAAGGAAAGCAGTCCTCCTGCTCCAGTGTCAGGCTTATGCAACACTTCCCATTCCTTTTATTTTCCAAATAGCTTCTATTAGAGACAGAGTCAGAGAGAAACATAGAGAGACTGAGACAGAGAGACAGAGAGAGGCAGAGGAGAGCTTTTGACTAAAGAAAGCATTATCAGCTGTAAGAGTCCTTTACTAGGGAGACATAAATTTGGTATGGCATAAAGCCTTTAATATTTAGACTAGCAACCCACTCTGAACTCTTAATAAATTCTGATCTCTAGTAGTGATTTTAGCTAACATAGCACTACACATACCACTATATATCATTCATGATTTTTATATTGAAAATGTGAAGTAAGATGTAAAATGTTAATCTCACTTTTTTGTAATTTTAATAATAAAGAAAGGATTGCATATAGAAATATCTGAAAAGAAAGTGTCACACAAGGACAAACTACTGCCTTGTCTCACATGAGCATGGTTGATTGCCATGGTAAATGGATTTCATATTTACTATAAATTATGTATCAGATACTTTTCATATTTTTTATGAATTAAAATGTCTATATTGTCTATGATAAGTTTAATGAGATTTATATTTAAGAATATATACATAAATTCTATTCTTGTGTCTCAGCAGTTCTAAATTTGAATTATTTTCACATGCAATATGTATACTTTAATGTGTATCTATTATCTCTCAGTGGGCAAGTTCTATACATTGTCTGAGAATTTGATTTAAACAATATCTACTATGAAGACCATGATTATCAGTTTTATTTTTCATCTTCATATTTGTCATTAGTTTAAATTAAGAAAAGTATTTACTTGAATAACCTGTTTAAAATTTTCAATACGATTAATAAGAGAATTCACCAATAGGAATATATATTGATATTTGTGTAGAGTTTATTCAATCAGTAGAATTGACTCAGGGCACAAGGTGTTTGAGGTCTTCTGCTTGGTATTACACACACATCAAGTTGAACATATTCTACATAAACACTGTCCCACAATGTACTGCTGATAAAATCAGAGAACACAAAAAGAATCTACCTTTCCCCTTTATCTATTTAGTTATCTACACGATACTGTCCTGGTGTCTCAGGGAAGATGTTCTGCTATAGTTCTGTCGATAACCATCTGCATTTACTTACTGTTCCTTGTCCTGTCATCAGTGGAACTCAGGATTTTTTAATGATGAGCTTCAGAAATCTGCGGCAGAGATAAAGCAGTTCAGAGATTAAACACTTGCACACTTACTGTTAATGACTTCCTTGGCCTATGAAAGGCAAAGCATCCTGAAGTTCCTCAACATCGCCAGGGCTCAGAAGTATGGAAGCACTCCAGCGATGTTTGCTCAGTGTCTTCAACTTACTCTCTCTCTCTCATCTTAAAACAATAAGGTATTTCACACAAATAATGAACAAACATACTTAAAATTTGAAATTTGGCTGTCAGCCTTTGTTTGCTTTATTATTGCGAAATAGCTTTACACTGTACTTCTTCCATTCTCCTTAAAGAAACAGTATAAGTGTTCTGTTCTTCTTTTTAAAACAGTTCAGTGATTCAGAATATCCACTCTGTATTTTACTTCTTGGTTTAGATGCATAATCCAGAATACTTTGTTTCATATTCTTAGAATGTATTTTTAACTACTTCTGTCTCTTATGGGTCTCTACAGTTTGTGAGCTTTATGTATAATTTGTTATTATTTTTTTCCAGCTGAAATGGGAAGAGAGATGTGAGTTTACAGTGCAGAGTAGTTTGAGGAAGGGGTGATTAACACTAAAGATATTTGGAAAAGCTATATATGGAAATATACTCTTATAAATTTCATATACATATATATGGGTGAATATTTGCATATATACATAATATGTATAGTATAATATATATATATATATATATATATATATATATATACATATATGTATAGTGTTTACACACACACTTTTACATGAGAGTATAAGTTCAGTTGGAGTTAGTCTTTACTGGAAATAATGTTCCTCCACAAAACCGCAGGTTGAAAATAAAGAGTTCAGTGTGAAATGTGGGTAACCCCCTTCAAATTATTAGTCAGGGATGTTCCCAAAGCCTCTCAAACAGGCTATCGACTCTTATTATTCCTCTTGCGTGACCATGTGAACTTGATTGTAATGCTGAAGATACCACACACTACTGTGATGGGGAATGGAAAATTCAAGTTTTTACTGACCAGAGGGCTGCTTTCCTTGTGGCTAGCTTTCATAATAAGAATGTGCTATGTAGGTTGCTGATTTGTCTTATTAACTATGTTCTATGTCTTACAGAAGCTTTCCAGTTTCATGAGGTCCCATTTATCAATTCTTGATCTTAGAGCATGAGTCACTGGAGTTCTGTTTAAGAAATTTTCTCTGTGCCAATGAGCTCAAGGCTCTTTCCCACTTTCTCTTCTATTAGATTGAGTGTATCAGGTTTAATGTTGAGGTCCTAGATCTACTTGGACTTGAGCTTCGTGTAAGGTGACAAATATGGATTTATTTTCATTTTTCTATATATAGACAGCAAGTTAGACCAGCACCATTTATTGAAGATACTTTTTTCCATTGCATATTTTTGTCTTCTTTATCAAAGATCAATTTTCCTTAAGTGTGTGGTTTTATTTCTGGGCCTTCAATTCTATTCCATTGATCAATGTGTCTGTATCTGTACCAATTCAATACAGTTTTTTTTTACATACATAAATTTTTTTCTAATGTGACCAACATATATTGAAATAAAATTAACTTTTTATTAGATATTTCCTTTATTTACATGTCATATGATATCTCCTTTCCCAGTATCCCTTTCAAAAAATAAAATAAATAAAATTAAAATAAAAAAACAAAAACAAAAATGAAAACAACAACAACAAAAACCTGTTACCTCCCCTTCCCCCTGCTCACCAACCTACCCTCACCCACTTTCTGGCTCTGGCATTCCTCTACACTGGGGCATAGAACCTTCACAGGGACAAGAGACTCTCCTACCATTGATAACTGACTTGGCCATCCTCTGCTACATATGCTGCTGGAGCCATTAGTCTCACCAGGTGTACTCTTTGGTTGATGGTTTAGTCCCTGGGAGCTCTGAGGGTACTAGTTACTTCATATTGTTGTTCGTCCTAAGGGGCTGCAAACCCTTCAGCTCCTTGGGTCCTTTCTCTAGCTCCTTCATTGGGGACCCTGTACTTAGTCCAATGGATGGCTGTGAGCCTCTACTTCTGTATTAGTCAGGTACTGTCAGAGCCTTTCAGGAGACAGCTATATCAGGCTCCTGTCAGCCAGTACTTGCTGAAATCCACAACAGTGTCTGGATTTGATGGTTGAATATGGGAAGGAATCCCAGGTGGAGCAGTCTCTACATTGTCCTTCTTTCAGTCTCTGCTCCATTGTTAGTCTCTGCAACTCTTCCATGGGTATTTTGTTCCCCCTTTTAAGAAGAAATGAAGTATCCACACTTTGGTCTTCCTTCTTCTTGAGTTCCTTGGGTTTGTGGATTGTACTCTGTGTATTCAGATCTTCTGGGCTAATATCCACATATCAGAAAGTGTATACCATGTGTGTTCTTTTGTGATTGGGTTGCCTCACTCAGGGTGATATTCTCCAGATCCATCCATCTCCCTAAGAATTTCATAAATTCATTGTTTTTAATAGCTGAGTAGTACTCCATTGTGTATATGTACCACAATTTCTGTATCCATTCCTAGTTTTTATCACTATTGCTCTGTAGTAAAGCTTGAAGTCAGGGATAGTGATTCCTCCAGGTGTTCTTTTATTGTTAAGAATTGTTTTGGATATTCTGGTTTTTTTTTTGTCTTTCCAAATAAAATCGACAACCTACAGATTGGTAAAAAAATCTTCACTAACTCAAGAACTTGAGAAGCTAACCAACTAAACACCAACCAACCCAATCAAAAAAAAAATAAGTATAAAACTAAACTGAGAATTCACAACAGAGTAATCTCGAATGGCTGAGAAACACCTAAAGAAATATTTGGAGTACTTAGTGATCAGAGAAATGCAAATCAATATGACCTTGAGATTCAACTTGATAACAATCACAATGGCTAAGATTAAATCCTCAGGTGATAGCACATGCAGGTAAGAATGTGGAGAAAGAGGAATACTCTTCCATTGCTGATGGGATTGCAAACTGGTACAACCACTCTGGAAATCAATCTGGAGGTTTCTCATAAAATTGGAAATAGATCTACCTGAAGATCCAGAAATACCACTCTTGGGAATGTATCCAAAAGATGCCCCATCATGCCACAGGGGCACATGTTCCACTATGTTCATAGTGGCCTTTTTATGATAGCCCAAAGCTGGAAACAACCCAGATGTCCCACAACAGAAGAATGGATATAGAAAAAGTCAAGTCTCTGAGTGTGTACCCCCCTCAGTTGGCATACTGTGTGGTACAGTTCCAGGAGAAGGAGAGCAGTCTCACTGAGCCGGTGATTGTGGGACTTCTCAAGTTTTGGCCTAAGACCCACAGCCCCAAGGAGGTATTGTTTCTGAATGAACTAGAGGAGATTCTGGATGTCATTGAACCTTCAGAGTTCAGCTAAGTTATGGAGCCGCTCTTCTGCCAGCTTGCCAAATGTGTTTCCAACCCCATTTCCAGGTGGCAGAGCATGCCCTCTACTACTGGAACAATGAGTATATCATGAGCCTGATCAGTGACAATGCTGCCTGCTTCCTCCCCATCATGTTTCCTGCACTCTATAGGAACTCCAAAAGCCACTGGAACAAGACAATCCATGGACTGATCTAAAATGCCCTGAAGCTCTTCATGGAAATGAACCAGAAACTGTTTGACGATTGTACACAACAGTACAAGGACGAGAAGCGGAAGAGCCAGTTCCGAATGAAGGAAAGAGAGGAGATGTGGCAGAAGATTGAGGAGCTGGCCCGGCTCAATACCCAGTACCCTATGTTTCGAGCTCCTCCACCACTGCCCCCTGTGTACTCCATGGAGACAGAGACCCCCACAGCAGAGGACATCCAGCTGCTGAAGAGGACAGTGGAAACAGAGGCCGTGCAGATGCTGAAGAGCATCAAGAAGGATAAAGTGCTGCTCTGGAGGAAGTCAGAGCTTCCACAGGATGTGTACACCATCAAGGCGCTAGAGGCACACAAGCGGGAAGAAGAGTTTCTAACTGCCAGCCAGGAGGCTCTCTGACCCCCTCACCTTCCCACAGAGTTCCAGCCCACTCAGGCCTGGGATGCAGCTCAGCCCTCCACCTTCTGCTCCTTATTGGCTGACCTAGGGCAAAACAGCACCTCTCTGGCTACTCTAGAGGATGCAGGCACTGGAAGCGGGATGCCCAGAGTGCATCTCTCTTCCTAAATGTGTTCTTCATCATCTCTTCTCCCCTAAATGTGTTCATGCCTCCCTGTGGCTAGTACAGACAGGCTGATGAGCACTGAGTGCTCAGTGCTTAGACAACCTGGGGGTGCCTGTCCCCCTGCTCCTAACCCCACAGCTACCTGAAAC
>NW_022196912.1:64077655-64121260 GCF_008632895.1 Mastomys coucha
AGAAAATGCCATAATGAGAAAAAAAGAAATAAAAACTGAATCTGTTCTTGAAAAAAAAAAAATGAGGACATCCTGAGTTTTGCAGGCAAATAAATGAAGGTAGAAAATGTCATCCTTAGTGAGGTAATTCAGACCCAAAAGGACATGCATGGAATGTACACACTAATAAGTGCATATTAATCAAAAAGAGAGAGAGAGAAAGGCAGAGGAGGAGGGAGAGAGAAAGAAAAGTACAGAATACCCAAGATACAGTCCACAGAACTCCAAAATGTCAATAAGCTGAAGGGCTCAAGTAGAGACTCCTCATTCCCACTTGAGAGAGAGAAGAAAGCACTCACAATTGGGGAGGGATGGAGGCAAGAATGGCTCTTGGAGAAGTTCAAGGAATCAAAGGGGAATAAATATCTCGAAATGTACTAATATATGCAGCTTTCAAAGAGTTACTAAAAGTACATTTAAAATTTTGCTCCAGAGTTTTGACATCATGTTTATTAAATAAAGGTAGCTTAGCCCTGGATTAAAATTAAGATAGAGTTAAAGGATGCAGACTGATCATGAGAAAACAGTTTCATTAGAATACATCCTATGGTGATTAATTTTGACATTTAGTAAAATTTTATGTTGAGGAAATTCCATACTTCATATGCAATCTGATGGAAATTGAATATATATATTATATATATTCTATGTATATATTTATATACATATATATGTATTTTTTAATGGTTTTTTTTTTTTTTTGAGACAAGGTTTCTCTGTATAGCCCTGGCTGTCCTGGAACTCACTCTGTAGACCAGGCTGGCCTTAAACTCAGAAATCCACCTGCCTCTGCCTCTCAAGTGCTGGGATTAAAGGCGTGTGCCTCCACCGCCTGGTTTCATATATATATTCTTTAAGTGACCATATATTGAGATACTAATATGAAACCAAATTTTTATTATTTAAAGATAGAGTATGGATGTGGTGAATCTTTCATTATACAACATAGAGTTGAGAAGGTAGATTAGAAAATTATTCCATGCTGAAATGTTTAAATTGAAAAATGCAATATGTGATTTAGGTTGCTGATAAAAAGGAATAATGAAAAGGTTATATTGGTAACACAGTAGAGAAAATTCACCTGGAAACCTTTTTTCCCAGGATGATGGGTTATTACTATTCATTGTAACCTTGACTGGACTTTCAATCACCTAGGAAATATAACTCAGAGTCAATTAAAACCCTTTGTGATGGTCTGACGGAGAAAAGGCTTTATCTGATGAATGTGGATGACATCATCCCACAGGGTAGGGGCCCAAACCAAATAAACAGAAAGAGAGAGAGTGGAGTAATCAGCATTTGCTTCTTTCCACTTCCTAACTACAAATGGAGTGTGATCAGCCATGCCATGCGTAAGCCACCATGTCCTCCCCACAATGATATAGTGTCCCCACCCCTGTGACCAAAACCAATCCTTTCCTTTCTTAAGTTGCTTTTGTCATGCATTTAGTCACAGCATAGTGTAGAATGATTAATTCAGACATGAAGAATGAGATGCCAAGACAAGGAGATTAAATTTTTCCTTCAGTTAATTGACTTTTAATCAGTAACATTTGCAAAATTATGCTCTAGAAATATAAGACTAAAGACAGTACACTAATTTTTATTACAATGGACTTAGGTATTTTAACTTTGCATAAAATGATCAGTAAAAATTTAAATTCATTCTTTTAATTATGTATTACGTCTTCAAATCGCCCTTATTGTCTAAAGGTGGTCCTCTCTCAGGCAACTATATGAAAACTTTAAGCAGATCCTAGCACTTTTCAAAAGTCACTAACAAGGTCTAAGCATCCAGAAAATGCATGTCTTTTTTTATTTCCCTAAGTCTCAGGTAGGTGGTAACCTACTCATTCAACGTATTTATGAACTTGCCATATGGTATTTAAAAGCTCACATCAGAGCCGTGCTAGAAATTACAAAGACAGAACCAGAGCATGCTAGTTAATGTTGGTCTCTGTTCAGGGACTGCAGGGGTGTCTCTATGTGCCAAAACTCAAAGCCAAAGCATCTTAATATATGACTTCTACTCTATTGTTTTAATCAGCTGCACAAACCAAAAATTATATTCAAAGCCCAAAATCTTGTTACATTTTTTTCATGACATAAAAGTTATGCTTAAAACATAGCTTTTCCAAAATCTACTCTTTACTATAATATTTCCAAATTAATTTATGTAGCACAATGCCTGTTCATTTGCCTCATTATCACCACTGATTATTTGCAGGTGTCAATGAATGAGAAGCCAGGGAATGGATCCTTTGGTTCCTTATAAATATTAAAATGGCTTGACAAAATGTATCCTGATGCACAGTGTGATTTTTTTCTGAAATGGAAATATAAATACTTCTACGATTCTCGTCGAAATGTTTTGATGCATGCAACATTATAAATGCAAAAATGAGAGAAACTGTTCAGTTCACTGGATGAAAGAAACCCATGGAGGAAGATGGTCTGAGAGTGTAGGCTTTCTCTTCTTCCCTCATGACTAGGAACTGCATTTACATTACATCATGTGAAAATATTGAACAGATGCTTGGAAAAGGAGAAAAGCAAGAATGCCAACCTGCCAAGGGGCTGCAATGCCAACATGAGATCAGATGTACAGAGTAAACAGAAACGGCATTCTGGAAAGGTGATAAGCAATCAAGGAAAGACCAAAGTGAGATGCTCTGACCTTATCGCTAGCATCTGTGCCAAATTAGCATAGATGTGCAGTGTACTAGAAAATTAAGAGGAAAGGAGATAACGCAAGTATAAAATCAAAGCAGAAATTGTACACATTTGGAATACCTAAAATAATGATTTTTTTTTTTAATCCGTATTCACAGGACTACACTGTGGTCAGTTCAGTGTTTTCTCCCACTGGGAGGCACAAAGTTCAAAACAAAATATTATGAGTTTGACCTACACTGATTAAACAAAACCAGTTTCCTGTCTATGGGTCTTGGCCTAGATCTGTCGACCTGCTCTCAGGGTAGAGGGTTGACTCAAATAGAAACAAAAAGCCTTAGCTTCAGTCATTATACTGTTTTCATTTTCCCAGCCACGGTTCGTTAATTCTTCATGTTTTCTTCGTACTCGCTGAAAGAGGCCAGTATACTCAACTCAACACACATGGACTACTTATTGCTGCACAGGAAGGAAGACCATACTCTGAATCAGTCTTCAGTGCTGTTGCTCTAAGTTCATGTGAATCATTTCTTAAGCATCTGGTATGAATTTATCAGCTTCCCATATTCCTGAAGCAAGTTATTTGAGCAAATGGAACTGACCTCAAGATTACGAAGCATGTTTCCTTGTATGTGTCTTTTGGTCACAAACTTATTTAGACAAATTTTAAAAATCAAGATCCTATTCTATTCTAGCCAGTGGACACCAGGCAAAAATCTTACCAGCCCAACACACAGTTTATTGTAAGAACTGGGGCCATCTACTCAAAACACAGAAAGATAGGTCAGAATTCCCTCAGCACACTATCACTTTTTCTTTTGCAACTGGCTACTGTGGAAAAAGAAAAAAAAATAACATGATATATCTAATTCATTCTCTTTTCTGGAGTACTAAGTACAATAGGGTCTGAAATGGCCAACTACCATCACAATATATGCTTATTTTCTGCATCCATATATTTACTTTTTAAGAGATCTGCTAATTACCACCAGCTTTTTTTCCATATTTGAAACTTAAACCATTTGTTTTGTATACAGGTCTATAAAATTTAAATTAGCTGTATGAATAAACTAAACCCAAATGAAATAATTTTACTTCTTCTATTTGACTTCGTATGAAGCCACATATTCATTTCTTATTCAGAGCCATAGCAAGTGCATCAGAATGTTCTGGCTGGACTTGGGCTTTAGATATGGGATTAAAAGATTTGTGAACTGGTATCAACATTCTGAATTATTACTTTGGGACAAAGGGTTTGTGGGTAGGTTGCTGTTCTTGCCTTTTCACTGGGAGTCCTGCCTGTCTACAGGAAGTAACAACTTCAGGATCCATATCCTCCACTGCTAGAAGTTCAACTAGAGTCACCCCCTTAGACACCCAAAGGCTTACCTCCATCCCAGGTCTCGGGCACATCCTAGAGATTGCTCCCTGTTCTAGACCACCAGGTTTTTGTAAAGGAAAAGCAACTGATAATGTGGAGCCAAATTTTCCATGGATCCACATTCTGGGATTCCTCCTGAGCACATACAACCTTCAGGGGCACATAGCTCCTTACAGTTCTCATACTTAATTTAGTTTTCTCATTCTAGTACATGTGACACTCTGTGTTACCTATTCATGATAAGATATGAACATGGGGTGGGTGAACTTGCCCCACAGGCCCACCCCTGATATGCTGCCAAAGAAAGTCCTGATCATTCTCTCCCTCTGGCATTTGAACTTGAAAATACAAAGGTAGATGGACAACTGTTAAGGAAATGAGCCATGAAAAATTAAAAAGGCAAAACTGATTTGGAAGTAGGAGTGCCAAGGGAACACTATAAAGTAGTACATAAATGAATAATAGCAGTTTCCATGACTACTCTCAATTCCAGCATTTCCTATTCTAATTGATAAGAGTAGTAATGCTTTCCCACTGTCCCTCATGTTTCAATAAACTAAACGTGTTGTTTTTCTCTTTCCTTATGTGAATAAACACATAGAAAATTATGAATAGAATAATGCCCATAAAATTAGAAATTGAAAATAACTTCATTTCATTTGGAAGACTCCTGGTAGCTTCTTTAATTCTTTTTCTAGAAAGAGTAGCTAGGAAAACCCTTCAATCAGTCAAAAGCATTGCTTCTGCACCAACCATGTGAGCGTCATCTGGTCCGTTTCCTTGGTGATTCAAGATCCTATCAAGCTGACAAGCAACATTATCATGTTTGTGAATAAATATTAAACAATATCGAGTTCATGAAATGGCTTCTGTAAAATTACTGCTGCTAGTCTGCAAAGTATTTTTAGAAAGACAGGAACTCGGGGATTTGCCCATGCCAGGAAAGCACTATGCCACTGACCTAAAGGCTTAAGCCCTCATGCAGGCTCTAATAGGGATTACATGAGTTAGTAGTTAGGAAATGATTTTGCAAACTCCAAAAATCTTTAAAAAAGGACTTTAAGGAACCCAGTAAAAAGGTAAGACAGGTCACAAAATAGGAAATTGCTCTACTGTACTGAGCCTTACACTGTGAAATTCCATACAACATTTTCTTCTGTCACTGTTAATTAATTACCGAGTTTACTATATATAGGTTTGTATCATCTTTGACACTTTGAGTTTTTGGAGGGGAATGTCAGGGCAGGGAGGCAGGAGTGGGTAGGAAGGGGAACATGGAGGGGGATGTGATGGGAGGTTCTGAGGAGGAAACTAGTAAAGGGGATAACATTTGAAATGTAAATAAAGAAAATATCCAATAAAGTAAAAAATAATAAAAAATTTAATAAAAGTGGTTCAAACCAGTGTGCACTGTTCTCATCTGAGGCTATGTGTAATCTACTGAAATGCTATTGTGATTCTCCTGTACTTGTTAATATTTTGAAAACAGTGATTGCTCTTTAAATACTGAACCAACCTTATTTAATGAGAAACTTTGTAACTCGAAAAAATTATATACAGAGTTCTGTTATTATTTTCATTGTTGATATGGATCTTATGGCCTTTCTAAATAACTATGTTTTCAGTTCCTTCAGTAACATATATTTTCTAATGCTTTTTTTAAAATCTGTGGGTTTTATAATGTTAGTGGTAGTGTGAATAATTTGCAATCCATATAATCACTACTAGAAGCAGATTGTTGCTGGTGAGGTTTTATTCCAAATATATTTAAATAAAATATTTAACAACTATTATCTTAAATTCAACAGGTTTTACAGGTGGTGTTTTAACAATACATATAGTTATTTAGTAATCACTCATGTGAAAATGTTCTACTTTCTATATTGTGTTCATTTAGTATGAAAGTGTAGTTAGAAAAATGTTAAGAACATTACTATTTAGGTACACTCTCATTAGAAAAACTATTTTGTCAATTCTATTCTGAGGCAAGTACTTCTTTCAAATTTCTGTTTTTGAAGGGTTGATTTATTTTGATGTCCATTAATGATATAGCCTTCTAAATATTCTGAGCATGCATTTTTTTAAAAGAGATTTATTACATTGAAATTTTGAAAATTATATAGTGAGTCAGGATATGAATTGTTGCATAAATTTCACAAACATACAAATTTTTAATATAATATGTGATTGAAGGGTTTAGGAGAAAATATTATATGTATCAGAAGTAAATTAGTATGGTAAATTATTAAAAGCATTTTTATTTTTGATAAAATTTTACATTATGAATTAAAAAGTGTGAAGGAAATCTCAGAACTACCACCATAATTTGAATATTTCCCTTGAATACTACCCAGATTTTGTTATGCTAATATCTTCATGGAGTTCCTCTCTTTACTGTTTGCTTGGATTTTTCCTTGTAAAGTACATTGGTTTCTTATTAGTTCTGTTTCTAATCACTTTCTTTAGGATTTGAAAAGTATTATTTTCCTTATTTTTAATATCAGTACCTTTATTTCCTTGTGTAAACATATGTTTCACCATATAACACATGAGTTATAACTGAGTGACTTAATAGTGGACAAAGATGCCAAAATTTATACTAAAGAAAATAAAGCATCTTCACCAAATGATGCTGGGAAAACTTGATGAACATCAACAGAAGAATGAAAATTGATCTATATCTATCACCTTGAAGAAACACTAACACCAAATGTAACAAATATCTAAACCTGAACCCTGAAACACTGAACGTGCTATAAGAAAACACAGGCAGTAACTCATATGATGCAGTTGCAGGGGAGGATTTTCTAAATAAGACTCTATTAGCTCAAGAATAAAGGCCAAAAAATGGACTAGTGCCATTTCATAAAACTAAAAAGATTCTCCATAGCATGAGAAAGAAACAATCAAGTAAAGAGGAAGCCCACAGAATAGAAATTAATCTTGTCCAGTGATACATCTGACAGAAGGTTAGTAGCCAGAAATTAAGAATTCAAAAAAACAAAGAATCAAAAAGAAAAAGAAAAAAAAACAATCACAAAGCCAGAATGACCCATTCCAAATGGGCCGGGGATCTGAACTCAGATATATCAAAATATAAACAAAATGGTTAAGAGATAGTTTAAGTCAGGTATTGTCAGAGCCTCTCAGGAGATCGCTATATTTAGGCTGGCTTGCCCTTCCTTCAGTCTCTGCTCCATAGTTAATCTCTGCAACTCCTTCCGTGGGTATTTGGTTCCCCCTTTTAAGAAGGAATGAAATGTCCACCTTTTGGTCTTCCTTCTTCTTGAGTTCCTTGTGGTTTGTGGGTTGTTCTTCCTGTATTCCAAATGTAGAGGCTCAGAGACATCTATTGAACTGAGTACAGGGTCCCCCTTAGAGAAAGGACCAATGGAGCCGAGGGGTTTGCAGCCCCTTAGGATGAACAACAATATGAACTAACTAGTACCCTCGGAGCTCCCAGGGTCTCAACCACCAACCAAGGACTGCACATGGAGGGGTCTGATTGTTCAAGCAGCATGTGTATAGTAGAGGATTGCAAATTCGATCATCAATAGGAGGAGAGGACCTCGGCCCTGTGAAGGTTCTATGCCCCAGTGTAGGGGAATGCCAGGGCCAGAAAGTGGGAGAGGGTATGGTGGCAGGCATGGGAAGGGGGAGGCAACAGGGGTTTGGTTTTGTTGTTTTTGTTTGTTTGTTTGTCTTTTGGAGGGGAAACTCGGAAAGGAGAAATTTACATGTAAATAAAGAAAATATCTAATAAAAAAAATGAGGAAAAAAAAGAGATAGTTTAAACTACAGTAATTGTCCTTGACAACGAAACATACATCAAAACATATTAGAGATTTCCCCTTACCTCAGTAAAAATGGAGAAAGATGAACACTCCTCCATTGTTGATGGGATTGCATGCTTATTCAGGCCTTCTCAGAATTAGTGTTAAGAATCCATTAAAAGGAGGAAGAAAATAATCACAAGAGGCAGATGGAGGGAGGGACCTGGATGAGAGAGGGGAGGTCGAGGGGAAATGGGAGACAGAATCAGGTATTGGGGAGACAGGAGAGAAACGCAGAGGGGCAGGAGAATGAATGGAAATATGAAGCTGTGGTGAGTAGGGGCTGGGAGAACCTCTAGAAAGTCCCACAGACATTGTATGTGAGATGCTGCCAGGACTTAATTGATATAACCTTAGCAGAAATGCACAAAAGTGGGGAGATGGAATCTAAGAAGACCACTTATGGTAGATAGACAGGGCCCCTCAGTAGAGGGATGGGGACACCAACCTACCTTCAAAATTTAACCTAGAATTGCTCCTGTCTAAAAAGAAACACAGGTACAAAAAATGGAGCAGAGACTGAAGGATAGCCCATCCTGTGACTGGATCCATCGCATGAACAGGAAGAGAGTATTACTGATGCTTTGTTGTGCTTGCAGACAGGAGCCTAGCATGGCCGTCCTCTGAGAGGCTCTACCAGCAGCTGACGGAGACAGATGCAAATATTTACAGGCAACCATCGGACTGAGGTGGAGGACTCCTGTGGAAAAGTTAGGGGAAGGAGTGAAGGAGCTGAAGAGAATGGTAACCTCATAGGAAGATCAATAATGTCAACTAACCCTGATCCCTCAGAACTCCCAGAGTTTAATTCACCAACCATGCATGGACTGGTCCATGGCTCCTGGTCCACAAATACATTCTTAGCAATGTTTAGTGCTGCTCTATTCACAGTATATTAGAATGAAAAACAATCTAAATGCCCTTCAACCAGTAAAAGGATAATAAAATTAGGGTACAATATAATATGGGATAGTATCAACTATAAAAATGTCATAAAAATTCAACTAAATACTTCATATTGTTTGTCCTAAGGGGCTGCAAACCCTTCAGCTCCTTGGGTCTTTTCTCTAGCTTGTTCATTGGGGACCCTGTACTCAGTCCAATGGATGGCTGTGAGCCTCTACTTCTGTATTAGTCGGGTACTGTCAGAGCCTCTCAGGAGACAGCTATATCAGGCTCCTGTCATGCAGCACTTGCTGGCATCCACAATAGTGTCTAGATTTGACGAGGTTCTATGCCCCAGTGTAGGGGAATGTCAGGGCCAGTAAGCAGGAGGCGGTGGGTTGGTGAGCAGGGGGAGGGGGAAGGGAACACTGGTTTGTTTTAGTTTTTTTTTTTTTTTTTTGGCGGGAGAGGGGAACCTGGGAAAGGAGACATTGTAAATAAAGAAAACATCTAATATAAAAAATTTTAAAAATTCAACTAAATAGATGGAATTAGAATCACTCAGTAAGGTAATATAGTTTCAGAAGGACAAATGGTATGCATTCTCTGGTATGCATTCTCTCTCATTTGTAGCTCCTTACTCCAAACCTTCATATATGAGTATTTATCCTGGACTAACTGTAGAAACTAGAAAAGTAAAAAGCAAGCATTTTCTGGTTTGGAATGTTTGGGGAACAATAAAGGTAGAATCAGGAATCAATGATCTGATAGGGAAATAAAAAAGATAAAGAGGCTCTTATTATGGAAAAGAGAGTAAAAAATACAGAAGGGGTAAAATATCATTAAAGATGTCTGAAAAATTACTAAGAATTCACATAATTTCCTATCTACTTTAAAATAAATACAATACATGTAAGCTGGTTTATATAAATACATGTACATTTTAAGTAAAAACAATTCCAGTATGGACTGACAGTACTCCTACCAAGGACCAAATGCAATCCAACAAAATCACCAATACCAGGTATGTGAAGCCCAATTTTGAGTTGTTAGTCAAGAGCTGTCTCTAAAACATTACAGGCTACTGTTCTTGACTAAGGTTGCATTCCAGAGGTGAAAGGTTAAGTCCCTATTGCTGAAGATGCTGGTGGATTTCAGACAAAGTTCCTAAAATACATGACCTTTTACTGACATGAAAATCTTTTGCCTGAAGGCTAACTTCCTTTGTGCCAGAAGGTAAGATATAATCTTCCAAAATAAGGAAGCAACCAGCTAGAAGTCTACCCAGGTAGAAGCATGACAACACCCAGAATGACAGGATACCCTTAAGGGTACATTAGTGGCACATATACCATTGTGGTAATCAGGAGCTCTCAAATTGGACTGAAAATCCACTCAACAAAAGGAAGTCATGCTTGATACTGGAAAACTAGCAAACTACCTAAAGCTAATAAAGTCTTAGTTCTTGTAGGAAAATCTACAACCACCACTTAATAAAGCTCTACATTCTATTTATCCTTGTTCCCCCAGATAAGTATAGTTCACATTGTTCATCAAGGAAACTTCTTTTTACAATAGAATGGGGCCATTACAAATAACTGAATCCAATAAAAACATAGAAGTGTGAAGCTCAGTTCCACTGTATGATCTAGAATTTCTGCACTGAAGGTTTAATGATCATTGTGGAATGATTAAAGAAGCAATGTAAAGTCCAGATGAATGGGCAGTTTATTCTGAAAGTGTCTCTTTTAGAAATGTGAGAAGCTACACCCATAAATTTTAACCAACACTACTGACTAGACATGAACTGGACAAGGAAGATCATAGAGAGACGTGTTAACATATAAGGTGGAAAGTTTCTGAGACCATATGCATTCATATATAAATAGCTACATGTACCTTGGGTATGCGGAGAGTAGGAGTAGTCTTTCTCAGTGAAGAGCACACAAATTTACAAAAGCAATAACGAATGTTTGGTGCTAAAGTGCTTATGTACAAGTAACATAATATAGTCCACTCACATTGCATTTATATATATATAACAATGTACATATGTTATAAAATATACAAGATTATATTGATGTAAAGGAGTCTATGAATTAGAAAAAGAACAAGGAGCTACATAGGAGTGGTTAGAAGGAAAGGAAGTGAAAGATTGATATAACTGTATTTATAAAATCAAAAAATAGGAGAAGGATGAAATTATGTTGTATGCTGGGAAACATGTATAACTGGATAGAAATCATCATATTAAGTTAAAAAAGAAGAGTTGGAAACATAAATATTTTGTCTCATTTGTGCATCTTAGATTGAATATATATGTATTCATCAATATATAGGTACTCAATAATATTATTCATTAATACATATGCATGCTTATATTACATGTACAATATATATGTATCTATTAACACATTGTCTTGTTTTCTAGTTATTAAACCTTCTTAAATATAGTATTTTAACATAGAAACTACTGTGAGTAAGAATAGCTAGAGGAGAGAAGGAGGAGGTTAGGATGAATATAGTTACACATCCTGATATGCTTGTATGAAAATGTGTTTATGAAACCTAATACCATGTACAACAATATAAAGCAAGAAATTTTACATTCATTTATTAAATGGTAAACACTACAACATATGCTGTCAAAGACTTGACAGGCCACTTCACAGATCCTATCACAGTCCTATTCATTGCTGCTTTATTCACAACTGGTAGGGAATAGAGACATATATTCCTTTAAACTTATGAATGAGTAATGAAAATGTTGTGCATGTAGGTAGTGGAATATTACTCAGCTATAAAGAAATGTGGAGTCACAAAATTGACAGATGAATTATTGGATTTAGAAAACATGATAATGAGAGGAATTAGAAATTAAAAAAAAAATTTGAGCATTCTCTTTTACGAAGTGATCCTAGTTCTAAAACTTTAATTTTATACTTAACTCAATTGCCAAGTTGTTGTTTATCTAGTTTCTGTCACAAAGGCTATTAAAAGACTATAACAAAAAATTCCAAATTACTAAATTGGAATATTTTCAGAGTAATGAATTCTTCATGATCTTTGATGATTCAGTATTTTAGTATATTTTATTCTTAACTTCAACAAAGTATATCTGAATACAGGGCATGATTATTAATGTTTAGCAAGGTAGAGAGAGGAAGGTTGTACATGCTATATGGTTCTGAAATATCACTCTAAATCTCATTATTATTAGGAACACTACTTATTTAATTCTATGAAGACACAGTTACACTGATACATAAACCACACAAAGACCTAAAAAAGAATGAACACTTAAGACCAATTTCTGCTATGAATATTGATACAAAAATACTCAACAAAATTCTCACAAACCAAGTTCATGAACACATCAAAACCATCATTCACCATGATCAAGTAGACCTCATCCCACTGATGCAGGGATGGTACACTATATGGAAATACATCAATATAATCCACTATATAATCAAACTCAAAAAAACCCTCATGATCATCTCATTAGATGCCAAAGAAGCACTTGACACAATTCAACACCCCTTCAAGTGAAAATCCTTAGAAAGACCAGGAATTCAAGATCCATACTTAAACATAATAAAAGCAATATATAGCAAACTAATAACCAACATCAAACTAAATGGAGAGAAACTTGAAACAATCCCACTAAAATTGAGGACTAGACAAGGCTGCGTACTCTCTACCCAGCTATTCAATATAGTACTCTAAGTTCTAGCTAGAGCAATTGGACAACAAAAGGAGGTCAAAAGAATACAAAATGGAAAGGAAGAAGTCAAGATATCACTGTTTGCAGATGGTATGATAGTATACCTAAGTGACCCCAAAATATTGCATCAGAGAACTTCTAAACCTGATAAACAACTTAAGAAAAGTGGCTGGATATAAAATTAACTCAAACAAATCAGTAGCCTTCCTCTAAGTTCTACCTAGAGAAATTGGACAACAAAAGGAGATCAAATGGATACAAAATGGAAAGGAAGAAGTCAAGGATAAATGGGATCAGCAAGATATTAGGGAAGTGACACCCTTCCCAATAGTCACAAGTAATATAAACTATTTTGGTGTGACTCTAACAAAGCAAGTGAAAGATCTTTACAACAAGAACTTCAAGTCTCTGAAGACAGAAACTGAAGAAGACCTCAGAAGATGGAAAGATCTCTCATGCTCATGGATCAGCTGGATTAACATAGTAAAAATGGACATCTTACCAAAAGTAATCTACAGATTCAGTGTAATCCCCATCAAAATTCCAACTCAGTAAGTCACAAAGATAGACAGAAAAATTCCCAAATTAATCTGGAATAAAAAAAACCCAGGATAGTGAAAACTATTCTCAACAATAAGAGAGAATCTGGGGGAATCACAATCCCTGACCACCATCTATACTATAAAGCAATAGTGATGAAAAGCTCATGGGATTGGCCAGAGACAGCTTGATCAATGGAATAGAGTTGAAGACCCCAAAATTAAACCACACACTTATGGATACTTGATCTTTGACAAAGAAGTCAAAAATATACAATGGAAAAAAAGCATATTCAACAAATGGTGCTGGCTAAAGTTGTAGTCAGCATGTAGAAGATTGCAAATAAATTTATTCTTACCTCCTTGTACAAATCTCAAGTCCAAGTGGATCAAGGACCTCCACATAAAACCAGATACACTGAGTCTAATAGAAGAGAAACTGGGAAAGAGCCCCAGACACATAGGCACAGGAAAATTTCATGAAGAGAACACGAATGGCTAAGGCTCTAAGATCAACTATAGACAAATGGGATCTCATAAAATTGAAAAGCTTCTGTAAGGCAAAAGACATTGTCAACATGTCTAAACAGCAATGTACAGATTGGAAAAAGATCTTTATCAACCCTGCCTCCAATAGAGAGCTAATATTCAATATGGAGGAAGAACTTAGGCGGTTAGACTCCAGAGAACCAAATAATCCTTTTAAAAATGGTGTGCAGAGCTAAACGAAAAAATTTCAACTTAGAAATCTCACATGGCCTAGAAACCCCTAAAGAAATGTTGAACATCTTTAGTCATCAGGGAAATGTAAATCAAAATGAATTTGAGATTCTACCTCACACAAATCAGAATAGCTAAGATTAAAAACTCAGGTGAGAGCAGATACTGCTTAGGATGTGGAGAAAGAGGAACACTCCTCCATTACTGGTCAGATTGCAAGTTGGTACAACCATTCTGGCAGTTCTTCAGAAAAATGGAAATATAACTGAGGATCCAGTTATACCACTACTGGGCATATATCCAAAAGATGCTCCAACATATAACAAGGACACATACCTCACTATGTTCATAGCAGCATTATTTATAATAGGCAGAAACTGGAAAGAACCTATATGTCCCTCAACAGAGGAATGGATATAGAAAATGTGGTACATTTACACAATGGAGTACTAGTCAGCTATTAAAAACAATGACTACAGGAAATTCACAGGCAAATGGATGGAACTAGAAAATATCATCCTGAGTGAGGTAACCCAACCACAAAAGAGCACATATGGTATGTAGTCACTGATAAAAAAAACAAAAACAAAAACAAAAAAAACTCTTAATACCTGCACTACAACTCACAGACAATTTAAGCTCAAGAAGGAAGACCAAAGTGTAGATGCTTCACTCAGAATGGGGAACAAAATAAGCACAGGTTGGAGAAGGATGGAGAAAAGTAGATAGGATAGAGATGGGGAGAAAAAAAAAAGGCGATAGGATTAGGTGTGGGAAGAGCTGGAGAAAACTACAAAGACTCAGGAAATTGAAAGGAGATGTGTTTCAATGGGGAATAGGGAACTGTGTGTAGCCAGTAAAAAGTCCCAGAATTTAGGAAAGCAAGTGGCTCCTAGGCCACAGTGGGGATGGCATTAGCTGAAATATCCAACAAAGGGGGAGAAAACCTTTATAGACCATATCTAGAGGTTAGGCATGGCTGATGTTTGAGGGATGGGGCTGCCTACCCTTCTCAAAAATATTAATACAGAATTGTTCCTATCTAAAGGAAATGTAGGGACAACGAGTGTAGAAGAGACTGAAGGAAAAACCATCCAGAGTCTGCCCCAGCTAAAGATACAGCCTATGTATAGACTCCAAACCCAGACACCATTGATGATGCCAAGAAATGCTTGCTGACAGGAGCATGGTATGGCTGTCCCCTGAGAGGCTATGCCACCACTTAATCAACACACATGTGGATGCTCATAGCCAACCCTCAGACTGAGGATGGATACCGGAATGGAGGAGTTAGGGGAAGGACTGAAGGAGCTGAAGGGGTTTGCAACCAGATCCTCAGAACTCCCAAGAACTAAACCACCAACCAAAGTGTACACATGGAGGGGCGCATGGCTCCAGCTGCTTATGTAGCAGAGGATTACCTTATCTGGCATCAATGAGAGGGGAGGTCCTTGGTCCTGTGGAGACCTGATGCCCCACAGGGGAATGCTAGATTGGTGACACCTGAATGTGTGGGTGGGTGAATGGAGAAGGACCTTCATAGAAGCAAGGGGATAGGAAGTTTGCAAGGGAAAACCAGAAAAAGGGGTAACATTTGAAATGTAAATAAATAAAACAACCCCTTAAAATAAAAATATAAATTTCATAAGACCAAAAAAAAAAGTTGACATTTATCCTTTAGGTTTTGACGAGATGCCTTTTGAACACATCATTCTGGATACTGAGTAAGAACTATTCTAAATAATGAGTATTATAGACCTGCCTCATACATGAATTAGACAGAGATTCATCTGAATTTGAAGTTCCTGACTATTTTTCAGGGGAACGAGACAATTTCATCAAGCACTGCTAAGTTTAACATACATAATTATATGAACAGAATTCAAGTGATGAATACTTAATAGTCTTGAACAAATTCATATTTTAACATGTTAATACAAGTATGCCAGGACTGACTTCTAGAAAGATGATGGAAAAGATTTCTCTTACTAGATAAATTTTTGAAAGTATATATTAGAAACAATTTCTTCTTAAGTTAGAGTTTAGAAATCTATTCGGTTATTCTTTCATTTTTAATAAAATACTTTTTCTATGGTCATAGCATATTAGAAACCCCAAAATGGCAACTCTAGCTAAAAAGTGTTTGAATATTCAAAGTATTCTCTTTCTTATAAGGAAATCTACTCTCATATAATTGTCTAATTTTGGCAAGAAAAGCTATGGAGGAAATATTATTAAAATGAACAACTTAGTAACAACAAATAAAAGGTAAACTCAGTATTATAAGTCTAGTCCCCATATTAAGAAATAAAAGTAATTAAAAAATAGAAAACAGCAGTAATATTATATAGAATTTGGTGGAACTGTTCTTTTACATTTGGAGATTGAAGATATAGAAAATCACATTGAAGATAATAGTAGTATCAAAAATGTTGGAGATTAATCTGTCATTCTCAAAGAAAAGTGCCACTTTGGCCTAATTTTGGTTTCATCTGCAGGGTTTCAGTATAGCTGCCCGAAGGACTCTTTCTGTGCATACCCTACACTCACTAATCCTCTTATGTTATCCTTTGGGCACTGAATAAATTATAACTAATCTACAAATACCAGGAGGATCTATGCATTTCAGCTTTCCAATGCAAAGACAAACCTTTCTTCTTTCTAAAAAGATAATGAGTAAGAAATAATGAACAGCTGTCCAATTGCCTATTTAAAAGTAAAAGCAAAGTTATATTTTCATTCTTTAGAAATGTGCTTCAAGGGAGGAGAATGTATAAGAAAATACTGTTTATTCTTCTAATTAGTACATATTCCATCTTTCTTTCTTAAAATATTGAAGAAAGAGACAAGTATAAAATCAATAATAAAAATACTGAAATATATAGATACAGTCCTTATAGGGATAGAATCTGAATTCTGATATGGCAATGATACTGTTATATCAAGAAGAATAAGTTCTATTAGGTTTAAAAGAATTAATGACATTAAAATGAACAAATCTATTCCAAGCCCAAAGAAATTTGCTCCAGAGCAAAGGACCTACATAATATTGCAGGAATTTTCTAGGATTCTTAATCATTCTCATAACTGGGTATGATTAAACACTGCTTTGCTTCCTCTAGTGGTATACATAAAACCTTCTAGTAGTATGGTAGATAGCTGTCATGGATACTAGTCATTACCAGAATGATTTTCCAGTTCTTAGTGTCATAGAATAGGATCAAAAAATGAAGTGAAGAATGAAACCTTACATTCAAGTTTTGTTGGACAACTAATAGCAATAGGGATGGGCTGCAATGTGGAAGGGGATCTAAAAGACTTCACTGGCCAATCCAGAAAAGCTTTCAAATTGCTAGCACTAGGATTTTTATTTGTTAACTAACAGTGCCAAATGGTGACATTGTTTCTCTGTTATAGAATAAATGCAATTTATCTGTTTTTATATAGAATTTTACATATTCAATTTCCATATGACCACTTTAAAGGTCTTCAGTACTACTTATTCTTCCTTTACTCTGCTCTCCCATTATGCAACCCAAGTTAAACTTTCTAGTGCTGTACTCTCCGTTAAGCATCTATGTCACTCTGTGTTGTCAACTACATACACAGCTACTTTCTGTAGATGCTTTCTTCACTCTTTATATCTACAATTATTTCAAATAAAACACATATTTAATGATTAATAGCTGCTGTCCACAAATGATAGAAAACATTCAATGTTTGTATATCTGTCTCTAGGTTACCTAATACCTTTTACCTGTGAATTTTATAATTTTCCTCCTTAACAGTTCATTAATAGTATATTGCATAAATATACCATATTTTCCACATTGACTCATTGGTTGATGTTCATCTATCCTACTTCTACCTCTAGACTATTAGGAATAGAGCAGCAACTAACAAAGAGGAGCAAGTATTATTTCCATAGTTTGTAGAGTCCTCTGGATATATTCTGAATAGTACAGCTAGACTGTGTGTTATGTTTATTTCTAACTTCTTCAGAAACATCCACAATGTCTTATGGTGGCTGCACTGCTTAGTGAACTCCCACAACAATCAACACCTGTCCCACTGTTCCCATATCTTTGGCAGCAGTTATCATCATTTGGGTTTGTTTGTTTGTTGGTTTGTTTGTTTGTGGGTTTTGTGTCATAAATTCAGATGGTTTTTTGTTGTTCTCTTCTCTTATCTGATCCAGAGTATTTTGATTTATTCCAAAGTTCTTGATCTATTTGGAATTGAGTTTGGGAGACATTAAGGGATGAACATACAAGCTTATTCTTTTACATATCCCTAGCCAGTTTGATAGGTAGTACCTTTTGAAGATGTCTTTTCTACAAGGAGTATTGTTGTTCTCCTTATCAAAATTCCAGCAACTAAAGGAATTCTGGATGATATGTAGGTTCTTATTTATATTCCATTGATCAATGAGTTAGTTTTTATGAAAAATAACATGATGCTTTTTTAAAAAGTATACCTTTATAGTATAACTTTAAGTCTTGTGTGGTGATACCTCCAACAGATTTCTTGATATTTCATGATTATTTCAAAAGTTCTATGCATTTTGTGTCTCCATATGAAATTTAAGGTTCAATTTCAGAGAGGGTCTGAATTGAAATTTTGATAGAAATTTGATTTTATCTCTAAATGGCATTTGATAGTATGCTCATTTTCACATTAATTGTATCAATCCATAAGCTTGGAAAATCTTGCCATCTTGAGCAATCTTCTTTTCTTTCTATTCTCAATGCCTTAAAGTTTTCATTGTACAGGTCTTTCAGTTCCAGGGTTAGATTTATTCACTTCATAGATAGATAGATAGATAGATAGATAGATAGATAGATAGATAGATAGATAGATAGATAGATAGATAGACAGGCAGACACACAGACAGAAAGACACACAGACAGACTGACACAGAGAGATAGATCTATATACATTTGAGGTTATGGTGAGCTTCATGACTCATGAAATTTCCCCCCACTGTGTTATTTGTATATTTTTCCCTATCATTTCCTCTAGAAATCTCAGTCTCAGATATTATATTAGCATATTTGCTTCATTTTGAAATTATTTTTGCAAGCCAAGGAATATGATTCTAATTCTATCATTCCACACATAGCTATTTCTCTCAGCACCATTTTTTTATTCAAGATGTATTTTTGCCAATGTAAGTTTGTTATACCTTTGTCAAAAGTTATACAGCCATAGGAATGCAGTATTGAACCTTCAATTCTATTTAATCGATCCTTATATTTATTTTGTATGAGTGCATTGTGTTTTGGTTATCTAATAGTATGATACTGTGATGTGTAAAACATTTTTCCCTTTGTTAAAATTGCTTTGGGTATTTTGGGTCTCTTATGCTTCTATAAAATCTGAAAGCTTATTTTTTTTTCTTTAGTCTTGTAAAGAAAGTAAATAGAAGTTTGATGTAGAATCTCTTGAATGTGTAATAACCACCATCTTCAGGAATACTGAACACTGCCTTTTTTTCTGAAATAAAATTTCAAAATATTCCCTAATTCTGAAGTTTTTTGAGTTTTAGTTGGAATGAACTTTCTAAATTTGAGAGGGGTATACCAAAATTACTTTCTGAAAAAAAACCTGTTCTTTATGTCCACTATTTTTTTAATATTTATCCTATGAAACTGAGATTTCCCAACATTAGTATATATATTGATAGTTAAATGCATTCATCAATTATTCTACTGAACCACATATTCATTCAATGTAGATATGCAAGACTTATATGTGAAACTGTAAGACTTTAATTCCAGAATAATTTATAGGTACTGACATAGGGCCTGATCCAAGGCCAGAGTAAGAAAAGAAGCTATAGCCTCTCCTTGAGTGGAACAAGATTCAAAATCTTTTCTAGAACAAAAGATCTACCAAGAGTGTGACCCAGAGCTAGGATTTAGTCCAAAATAGTCGCAAGATAGAAGCACACAAAAGAGGGCAATCATCATAGAAGGATCTCCTAGGACCATTACACAATTAGAGGGAGTAGTGAAGAAACAAGATTAATGCCATAAGCAATCCAGCAATCAGTATGTAGATGAACAGCGTTAATAGCTATAAACAATTTTATACTGTTAAGACTATGCATAGCATTTAATAGCATTCTTACAAATTAAAAAAAAAACAACAAACATCTTAAAGTTACTACAATATATTCATGCCAAAGAATTTAAAAGAAAAACAAGGCACTAATGTTGAGGATTTCAGTTTCATATTCAAATAAATGAAAAATAAAACAAATAAAATAAAATAATTAATATATTATATAAAATGGAATTGAAAATGCATATACACATCAATTACAACAAGCTGAAATTCTCAAAATGACAAACTCAATAAGCCAAATAAAATTCAGTAGTAAATTTCATGTATAAAGTGTACCACTGGTAGGAAAGAATACTGAACATTCAAGACTAAGTAGAATAATTAAAATATTCAATTAAATGGAATATTAAATTGTTACATGTATGGAAAAGCATTTTGAAGTTTTGAACACAATGGAAAGATGAAGTCTATGAATTACGCACATGAAAGTTAGAGAATAACTGTGAAAGAGAAAGGTTATTTTATTTTTTCTTTTTTTGGCATGCAATCCCTTATATATACACCTACACATAATCTTTTTATGAACTCAAAAGCAACACTGAACACATTTTTATTTTAAAGAGTATGAATGAATGGTGTTTTATTTATTTGAGTTGTTTTCCTATACCTGTTAAGTACAATTGATATAAGGAAATAATGTCTTTAAGCCCTATGCTACTCAACATGTCCAATAATATCTGAGGTTGAGAAATATCAGAACATAAACAGTTTGCTTGATAAGATTTGTTGAGTCATGAATAGATGTTCAAATTATAGGTATTTATTCCTCATCTTTTTAAAGGCTTCTCTTACATCTTGATTTCTCAGACTATAGATCAAGGGGGTTCTACATGGGAATAACTATGACATAAAATACAGAAGCTGCACTTTCTTGTTCTTGAAATTAGTGGGTATGCAGGTGTAGATACCTATAGGAGACAGTCCCATAGAAAATGGTGACTGCAGTCAGGTGGGAGGCACATGTGGAGAAGGCCTTTTTCCTTCCTGCAGCAGAAGACATCATTAGGATAGCAGCTAAGATATGTGTGTAGGAAAAGAAGACAACCAATACAGTGCTCATCAGGTTGAACCCTACACAAGACTGTCAGTAGCATGATACTGAAGTCAACACTGGAGCACAATAGGGCAAGAATAGGAGGTTTATTACAAAGAAAAAAAGTGATTAATGACTTTGTATTTAGAGTTCAATGAGAATGCAAAACTTGTGTTTATAGAAGCCCTTAGGAAACCCATGGCATATGAACCAACCAGCAGCAGAATGCACAGCCTCTGGGATATGACTATGGTATAGCATAATGGAATACAGATGGTCACATAGTGGTTCACAGCTATAACAGCTAGGATGAAGCAGTCTAAGGTTGTGAAATTACCATAGGCTAGTAACTGTAACATATACCTGTAGTAGTGAGCAGGTGCATGCAACTCCTCTACACTACATGTTTTAGATTCATAGATCACACACAAACACATACACACACACTCACACACTCGCACACACAGACTCACACACACTCACACATACTCACACACTGGCTTATTTTTAATATTCACTTAGTTAGATCAATGGCTGGGCCACTCCTGAATCTTCCAGTGCCTGACACACTCCTCTCCAGTATTCCTGAGTTAATAATTTCTAAATCTATAATTTATTTTTGCTGTCCTTGACTCTTCTGGGCAGTCCCTGAGGGTGCTTTATCCTTGTACCTACATTTCTGCTGTCTCACCCTCCTGCACTTTCCTGGTCTGGTCCTTCCCATGCCCTTGTCACAGCCAACACCCCTCTTCTCCTGTTTATTGCCTAGGAATTCTAGAAGTTCTGCTTTTGTCTCCCTACACAGATATTGGATGCTGAAAACTTAATTTCCCAATCACAGCCAACTAGGGGCAGGCTTCCTTTAGCCTGCATGCAGAAAACTGAAATCAGATTTTGGATAACATAATTAGTATGAGAACACAAGCTACTGTATCTTATAAGTGAGATGGATACTTTTATCTCTGAAGGTTTTTTAACATCTTAGGAGTAATAGCTGGGGTATATCAGAGATCGACAAAGGCTAGATGTTTTAGTAAAATGTACATGGGAATGTGGAGGGAAGAATCAGTCTTGATGAACAGAATCATCCCAATATTACCCATGATGGTAACAACATGGATTATTAAAAATATTATGAACAGAATGTCCCAAGATTTGTGCTGTGCAGCAAATCCCAGAAGCTAGCCACAGTGATGCACATCAGTAACCTTGATAAGAGAATGGAGACCCATTCCAGGGGCTTCTGTCCTAGCCAATCTAGCCAAGCTAACAAGTTTTATATCCAGTGAGAGACTCTGATTCAAAAGATTAGCTGAGTAGCAAAATAGGAAAGCACCTGAAATTGACCTCTGGCTTCCCCATCTACATAGAAAAGCTTGTACACATGGATACATACATATTTGTGCACACACACACACAAACATATACACAAACTATCTAAACTGTTTTTAATCTAAAAACTTGTAAGCCAAGAATGGCAACATTCATCTATAATTTTAACACTAGAGAGGTCAGTTAGTCTGGGCCTGAGACTTTATTGTTAATCCCAGTCTATATAAACTGGCAAGCTCTAAGTTCATGGAAAAAACTTGCTCAAATAATTAGGTGAACAGCAAGAGAAGAAGACACCAAATGTCAACATTTGGCCTCCATGCATGTTGAACATGTGCCCAACGACCACATACATGACATATTGCTTCTATCTTTGTTTGTTGGTGTATTTATGGCATGCTTATCTGCCCCTGAGAACACAGATGCTGCTAAATGCCTATTCTCCAAACTCTGTATGGAACTACATAAGTTGATGTACCATGTTTTACTCATTTTGTTTTGTTTTTACTGCTTTGTTGATTTGTCTAATGGATCCAGTCGGTCCTGAATCTTCCTCCTTCTACCTCTCTAGTTATTGGGTTATAGATGTGACTCACTGTACCTTACTCCTCATGTTATCCTTTAAAACCAACATGAATTGTATGATAAAAAGTTTTCTTAATCTTATTTTGAAATCAAACATTGCACAATATGTTCAGGGATAATGGCTTCAGCCTTCTCTAGTCTTCTTTCTTTGCAACTTTTAAGCTGACAAATATTATTTTCAATGCAATAAGAGCATTCAACTACACAGAACAGAGGCTCATCCAGGTGCAAGAGGCATACAGAACACCAAATATATAGGACCAAAAAAAAATCCCCAACATTAAACCAAATTTCTAACATAAATTATAGGTAAAAACGTGTAAAAAAAACTGGAAGAAAGAAACACCCAGTCACAGTAAAAGAGAGGGAAAATAACAAAATAACAGTTCACATCTCAACAGAAACTTTCAGAGCCAAAGGGCTTGGGTTATATATTTTAAGATCTGATATATTTTAAGACCATAGATGCTAACTCAGACTACTAGATCATGAAACCTATCTGCTATGATTGATAGAGAAAGAAAACAATCAGTGATAAAAGTAGGTTAAAGGAATTTATGATTACTGGCCAGACACTTCACAGAATACTAGAGTAAATGCTTCAGAGTCAAGAGAAGAATAAATACATCTAAGAAAATACAAGAGAAGAACCAAAGCTAAACCAATATTTCAAAAAACAAGCATTAAGAAAAACACAAAAATATTATAAAACTATAGAAATTAGCAAATAGTATCAATTTAATATTATCAACATTAATTATCTAAACATTTATAGTCTCCATTTCCCAGTAAAAAGACACAGACTAACATATTAGTTTAAAAAAAGGATCTATTTTCTTTCCCAACAAATACATCTCACTCTGAAAGATAATAACATTATGTGGATTAAAAGAATGGAGAAGTATTTTAAGCAAATGGTAGAAGAAAACAAGCAGTATCACCCAAATGTAAGGTTCAACCCAAACACACACAAAAGGAAGCCACTTGGTTCTAATTAAATAATGAATCCCTGAAGCAAATTACAATTCTAAAATCATATGCCCTGAGCACAGGTGCACCCAATTTCATAAACAAAATCTCTCAGACCTAATGTTCACAGTTAGCAGAAACATGAGAATACATCACTTTGATATGCCACCCTGTTAAAAGATATGCTGACCACCCCAACCCTCATAAAAACACAAAACATAACAAACATGAATTTATCCAAGCTATATAATATATTTAGTTATTCCTTATAAGATCCAGTAGACCTTATTTTAAAAAGATCATAATTAAGATAAAACACATGTTGCAAAAATTATAGAAAAACTGAAATAGCTTATTCTCTTCTGAGTAAATATGTAAAAATAACAATAGAAGCTATATCAAACATATGAACTCACATTGATTAATAAACATGCTATTTAATGAGGTTAGTGAAAGTAATAAATATTTTTCTCAACTTGAATTTAAGTAAAAACACAGCTTATAATATATGGGATAAAATGAAAGCAGCCTTAATAGTTATCTCAACCAGGGTGCAAGTTATTTGATCAGGGAAATAGAAAAAGTAGAAGAAAAATAATTGGGGAGTAAGGAAAGAGATAGATGCAGATGAATGAGAGTAGAGAGTAAAGTAACAGCAAGAACATAGGAAAAAAGCCATAAGGAAAAACAATACTAAATATTTACCTAAAGTAAAGGTAATAAACATATATCTCTGTATATCTGTATATAAATAGTTTAAGTGAAATTTCCTAATCTGATCTAACAATGTTCCCTCAACGAACTAAAAACATGTAAAGCAAAAATAACAAGAAAAAGAGGAGAAAAGGGAGAAGGGGTAGGGGAAGAGAAGGAAGGGAAAGAGGAGCCAGAGAGGAGGGAAGAAGAAGAAGGAGTGGGAAGAGAAGGAGGAGAAAGAGGAAGAAGAAGGTGAGGAAGAAGAGAAGGAGGAGAAGGAGAAGAAGAAAAAGGAAGAAGGAGAGGCACCAGCAAAACTAGACCTGAGAGTCCCTCTCTTAAATAACTTGGTCAGAGTTCATCAAGTAGATTAGAACACAGTATAAGTTATTGCTATTGCTCTTGGTTGTCCCCCTCCTAGAGGTGGAATGTAAGTCCCTATTGCTGAAGCCACTCTACACATCTGATATAAGGCCCAAAGTCTTCTGAGCTGGAACTGAACTGAATACCTCTTCTCTGAGAACCAGCATTCATAGTATCAAAGGCACCATGTTAGTTTCTATTTGTGTGATTTACTAACATATGTTTGTCAAGTAATTCTTGCATTCCTAGGATAAAGCTAAGCTGATTATGATGAATAAGTTTTGGACATATTTCTGTATTTGCTTTTATTTGTGATGTTAGCATCTATTTTTATTAACTACATTAGCTTGCAATGTTGTTGTTGTTGTTGTCATCGCCATCTTTACCTAGTATATAAAGTAATACTAGTTTCATAGAAATATTTGGAAATATGGAAGAGATCATATTTTTTTCTTTTTCTGACTAATTTAATAATTATTGATTATTGATTTCATTATCTTAAATCCATGATCTCTACTTCTCTCCCTGGGCCATATCTCAGTGGTCTTCCTTGAAGGTATGATGTCTTCCAGAACAACCAACACATCCTGTCTTCCTGGAGGCCTGTTGCCCATCAGAAAAACAAGTTCTGCCTGATTCACTACAGGTATGCTGTCACCCAAGACAATCAGAGACCTGCTGCTATTAGAGATTGCCAGCTCTACCTGCAGTGCCTGCAATCACCAGGGACTACCAGATTAGTCAACACCAGAGACAATCAAATTGCTAAAGGTTAGCACATAATCAATATGACACCATTGGAACCCAGCTCTCCTACTACAAAAAGCACTGGGTATCCTAAAATACCTGAACAGCAAGACAACTACTTTAAATCTCATCTAATGAAGATAGAGGATGTCAAATTGGAAATATATCCCTTAAAGATACAGGAAAATATAATCAAACAGATAGAGGCCTTTAAAGAAGAAATGAAAAAATATAAAGACTTACAGGAAAATATAATCAAACAGGTGAAGGAAATTAATAAAATTGTTCATTAACTTGAAAAGTATAAATAGAAGAAAGAAAACATAAATGGAGGAAACACTGTAAATAGAAAACATAAGAAAAATAAAAGGAACTACAGACATAAACACCACCAACAGAAAACAGAGATGAAAAAATGAATCTCAGGCATAGAAGATATCATAAAATAAATTGATAGACTGGTCTAAGAAAATTCCAAATCTAAAATTTTCTAACAGAAAACATCTAGAAAATTTAGGACACAATCAAAAGATCAAACAAAGAATAATAAGAATAAAAGAAGGAAAAGCTTCTCAGATTAAAGGCCCAGAAAGTAGCTTTAATAACATCATAGAAGAAAATATCCTTAACCTAAAGAAAGAGAAACATATAAACATAGAACATATAAATTACCAAACAGATTAAACCAGAAAAAGAAGTCTTCCAGCCACATAATAACCAAATTAATAAATGTACATAAAAAAGAGGAAACATTGAAGATACAGTGGAAAAACACCAAATAACATATAAAAGCAGAACTATAAGAATTACACCTGGACAAATTACTACTTGAGGACCCTGCTATACCACTCCTGTGTGTATACCCAAAAGATGCTCCAATATATAACAAGGATACATGCTCCACTATGTTCATCACAGCCTTATTTATAATAGCCAGAAGCTGGAAAGGCCCAGATGTCCTTTAACAGAGAAATGGATACAGAAAATGTGGTACATTTACACAATGGAGTATAACTCAGCTATTAAAGACAATGAATTTATGAAATTCACAGACAAATGGATGGAACTAGAGTGAGGTAACCCAATCACAAAATAACACACGTGGTATGCACTCACTGATAAGTGGATATTGTCCCAAAAGCTTGGAAAACCCAAGATATAATTCACAGACCACATGAAGCTCAAGAAAAAGTAAGACCAAAGTGTGGATGCTTCAGTCTTTCTTAGAAGGGATAACAAAATATCCATGGGAGGAAATGTGAGACAAAGTGTAGAGCAGACACTGAAGGAAAGGCAACCCAGAGACTGCATTACCTGGAGATCCATCTCATATGTAGTCATCAAACCCAGAGATTATTGTGGATGCCAACAAGTGCTTGCTTACAGGAGCCTGATATAGCTGTCTCCTGAGAGGCTCTGCCACAGCCTGACAAATACAGATGCTCCCAACCAACCATTGGACTAAACATGGACTCCTGAATGGAGGAGTTAGAGGAAGGACCGAAGGAGCAGAATGAGTTTACAACCTCATAGGAAGAACAACAATATCAACCAACTAGGCCCCCCCAAAGCTCCCAGGGACTAGACCACCAACCAAAGAGTATACATGAAGGGGCCCATGGCTCCAGCTGCATATGTAGCAGAGGCTAGCCTTGCCAGGCATCAGTGGGAGGAGAGGTCCTTGGTACTGTGAAGACATGATGCTCCAGTATAGGAGAATGCCAGGACAGGGAGAAGGGAATGGGAGATTTGGGTGAGGGAGCATTCTCATAGAATCAAGGAGAGGGAGGATGAAATGGGGGTTTTCAGAGGAAAGACTGGGAAAGGGAATAACATTTGAAATGTAAAAAAGAAAATATTCAGTAAAAGAAAAAAATTACACCTGAATTCTCAGTAGAGACTCTAAAAGACAAAAGGACAAGGACAGATATCTTCCAGGTGATAAGGGACTACAGATATCAGCCCAAACTATAATACTTAGCAAAACTTTCAATCAACATAGATGGTGAAACCAAGATAATCCATTACAAGACCAAATTTAAACAATATTTTTCCACTAATCCAGTGCTACAGAGGATACTAGAAGGAAAACTCCAACACAAGCTAGGTAACTACACCCTTGAAAACACAAAAAATAGATGATTCCATACCAGCCAAACCAAAAGAAGAGAATCAAATGCACCAACAGACACACAGACACAAACACACACACTCATACTCACACACATACATACAAAACCAAGATGAAAATAACTGTAACTGACATTTATTAGTCATTAATATCTCTCAACATCATTGGTGTCAATTCTCCCTCCCCCCAAAAAAAGACACAGACTAACAGTGTGAGTGAGTAACTTGGATCTATCACTCTGATACATACAATAAACACACATCAGCAACAAAGATACTACCTCAGAGTAAAGACATGGAAAAAGGGATTCCAAATAAATTGATGCAAGTAATTAAAGCATTAAATTTATCTTTAAAGTAACAATTCTAATACCTAATATAATAGATAATCAACCAAAGGTAGTCAAGAAATGGGAAAGGACAGTTAGTTCATACTCATCAAAGGAAAAACCCACCAAGAAGATATCAATTCTAAACATCTAGGTCGCAAATACAAGGGCAACCACATTCATAATAGACATATTATTAAAGATTAAATCACACATTCAACCCCCAAAAATTAATAAAAAGAGACCTTAACACTCTACTCTCACCAATGGACAGATCATTAAAACAGAAATTAAAGAGAGAGATAATGAAACTAATATAGGTTATGAATCAAATTGACCTAACAAATAACTACAGAATATTTCATTCAAACACAAAAGAATATAATTTCTTCTCAGCACTTCATGGAACCTTCTCAAAACTGTGTACTTTGTCACACAGCAAGCTTCAACAGACACAAGAAGATTAGAATAGTCTCTTGCTTCTTATCCTATCACTGATGATTAAACCTGGACTTCAACAACAACAGAAACGACAGAAAAACCTACATATTCATGGAGCTTAGACAACTCTTCATTCAGTGATCACTGGATGAGGGGAGAAATAAGGAAAGAAATTACAAACATTCTAGAATTCAATGAAAATGAGGGCATAACATACTAAAATTTATGAGGTACAATGAAAGCAATGCTAAGAGAAAAATTAATAGCATCAAGTAACTTTATAATGAAATTAGAGAATTCACATATAACAGTTAAAAGTATAGTTGAATGCTCAAGGGAAAAAAAGAGGAAGGAGCTAGAACACCCAAAAAGAGTAGACAACAGGAAACATTCATACCTAGGGCTGAAATAAATCAACTAGAAACAAAGAGAACAATGCAAAGAATCAATAAAACAAAAAACTTTTTCCTTGAGAAAATAAGCAAGACTGAAAAACCCTTAGGCAAACTCTAACTAAAAAGGAGACAGTGTCCAAAAAAAAAATATTAGAACTGAAAAAGGAGACATAGCAACACACAGTGAGGAAATTTAAAGAATGATTAGATCTACATCAAAAGCCTATATTCCACATTAGAAAATCTGATTGAAATGGATGAATTTCTAGACAGATACTAATTATAAAAGTTAAACACAGATAAGGTAAACGATTTTAATTGTCCTATAACACCTAAGGAAATAGAAGCAGTCATTGAAAGTCTCCTAACCAATAGAAAGGAGCAGGACCAGATGGTTTTAGTATAGAATTATACCAGCCTTTGAAAGAAGTGCTAATACCAATACTCCTCAAACTCCACAAAATATAAACAAAAAAAAAAAAAACATTGCCAGACTCATTCCATGCAGCCACAGTCACCCTGATACCTAAATCACACAAAGTCTCAACAAAGAAAGAGAATTTCATACTAATAATTTCTCTTAAGCACATTACTGTAAAAATGCTCAATAAAGTACTCACAAACTGAATCAAAGAACACATCAAAAACATCATCCAACATGATCAAGGAGGGAATGCAGGGATGGTTCAGTATATGAAAATCAACCAATAATCCCTGATATAAACAAATACAAAGGAAAAAAACACATGATAATCTCACTAGATACTGAAACGGCCATTGACAAAATCCAACACTCCTTCATATTAAAGTCTTCACAAGATCAAGGCTATAACACGCATACTTTATGTGAAGTAGAACACATAAAATAATCAATATATTGCAAGCCAATAGTGAACTCCAAATTAAAGAAATAAATTAAAGAAAGAAAGTTAAAGCAATTCCAATAAAATCAGGGACAGGAAAAGGCTGCCCCCTTTCTCCCTACCTCTTCAATATAGTTCTTGAAACTCTAGCTAAAGAAATGAGACAACTAATGGAAATCAAGAAGATACAAATTGAGAAGGAAGAAGGAAAAGAATGGCTAATCACAGATGATATGATAGTGTAAATAAGTGACCACAAAAACTCTACCAAAGAACTCCTACAGCTGAAAAACACTTTCACCAATGTGGTCAGATACTAAATTAACTTTTAAAAAATCAATAGCTCTTCTGTATA
Organism: Mastomys coucha; assembly: GCF_008632895.1. Classification (NCBI taxonomy): domain Eukaryota; kingdom Metazoa; phylum Chordata; class Mammalia; order Rodentia; family Muridae; genus Mastomys; species Mastomys coucha. Next base: position 64,107,820 of record NW_022196912.1, read on the forward strand.
TAAAAGATAAATGGCTGATGAAGAGTTTATGGAGAACACACCCTTCCCAATGCCACAAATAACATAAAATACCTTGGTGTAACTCTAACCAAATAAGTATAAGAACTGTATGAGAACTTCAAGTCCCTAAAGAAAGAAATTGAAGAAGATAGCAGAAGATGGAAAGGTCTCCTATGCTTAAAGATCAGGATTCGTAGAATTAACATAGTGAAAATGGTCATCTTACCAAAAGCAATCTAGAGAATCAATGGAATTACCATCAAAATTTCAACACAATTCTTTCCAGACCTTAAAAATCAGTTCTCAACTTGATATGAAAAAAATAGGAACCCTCAGGGTCTCTAAAACAATCCTGTACTGAAGAAAAACTTCTGAAGGTATCACCATTCTTGCCATCAAGCTGGACTACAAAATAACTGTAATACAAATGCATGGTATTGGTATAGAAATAGACAAGGTGATCAATGAAATCCAATCAAAGTTTCAGATTTAAACCCACACAGCTATGGACACAATTTTTCTGACAGAAAAAAAAAAAGGGAGAATGCCTTCAACAAATGGTGCTGGTCTAACTGGACATCTACATGGAGAAGAATGCAAATAGATCTGTATCTATCACCCTGTACAAAACTCAAGTTAAACTGGATCAAGAACCTCAATGTAAAACCAGATTCACTAAATGTAATTATTGAAGAGAAAGTAGAAAATAGCCTTGAACTCATTGGTGCAAGAGAGGGAACTGAAGATGATAGGAATTCCACAAGAAAATGAATAAAGTTAACTAACCTAGACCCTTGAAGTCTCACAGATACTGAACTACTAACCAAAGAGCAAGAATAGACTGGACTCAGACACCCTGCACATTTATAGCAGATGTACAACTTGTTTTTCATGCAGGTCCACCAATAACTGGAGCAGTGGCTGTCCCTGAATCCATTGACTGCCTGTGGATCCTGTTCCCCTAACTGGACCAACTTGTCTTGCCTCAGTGGGATAGAATGTGCCTACTACTGCAGTGACTTTGATATGCCATAGTGGTGTATTACCCAAGGGTGACCTCCCCTTTCTCAGAAGAGAAAGAGAGAGGGTAGTTGGGAAGGAGTTCTGTGAGAGGATACTGGTAGAAGAGGGGGCTGATATTGGTTTGTAAAGTGAATTAATTAATTAAGTAATGAAAAAGAAAGAAGGATGATGAAGAGGAGTAGAAGGAAGGGAAGGGAGAAGGGCAAAAGGAAAGGCAAGGAGAAAGGCAAAGGAAAGGGCAAGAGGAAAGACAAGGGGAAAGACAAGGGGGAGGGCAAGGAGAAGGAGAAGAAGAAAGAGAAGAAGGAGCAAGGTAAGTAGAAGGAAGAAGCAAACAATTAAGGAAAGTCTGAGACAAGAGATCACCCAGTACCTTTCCCCCAGTGACACATAGAAGGATGCACCTCCTTAAGATTCTAGTACCTCCCAAGATAGCATGATTATCCTGATATTCAACATACAAGCCTATGTGAAAATTTCCATATCCAAACCCTAACACAGAGAATGTCCTTGAAGAATATTGTGGAACTGTAATACCTTCTGATTTGTCCCTTGTATACCACGAGTTGACTCATTTTATTTCTCAACATGCTTGTTTTATAATGTGCTGCCTTTTCACAGTCTTAAAACAAACAGAGCAAAGATCATGACCTGTAACCTCCAAAAATGTAAAGCAAAATAACATTTTCTTTTATACTTTTGTTATCTGTGCCATTCTATTACAGCAATGGAAGCTGAATAGCTCAATGACAAATATTACTGTAATTATGTACTATCATTAATAGAATAGAATTGGTTTACAAATTACATTGTTCAACAATGCTTCTCTTTCATATATAGTCTTTTGTAAGGAATATCCATTTGGTGAAACATATAGAAATGTTATTACAACTTATTTGAAGTTGATATGGGATATGGACATAGGTGTTTCTTGTTGCAGCACAAGATTCTACAATAGCTCATTGTAATTGCAAATGCACAGCCATGGCTTTGTTTAGTATGTGAAGAATTTGCAGACTTGAGTTATGTCAATTATGTTAATCAGGAGTCAGAACTCACACTTCCATTTAAACACTATTCTATGAGTAAATGTTTGTGGTTACTTGAGCAAAATATATAAAGTAAAATATGTAAGCTAGATATTATGGTTGTGCATATAGACATTTAATAAACCTCTGCTTATAGTTATTTATGAATGTCACAGAGCTTTCAAGAATATTTATTCATATCTCAACCTCAAACTAAACCAAAGTAAATCAAAGACTTAAAGAAATTTTCATTTCATCACGAACAAACTGCTGCTGGCATGTCTTAAATAAAGAAAGCTAATCCTCTCTAATCATTAAGTACTCATAAATTTAATGAGTAAAATATATCCAGTTTTATCCCCTCCTCCACAACAAAGTACTTGTTCTAAGACAAAGTAGAAGATCTCTGCTGAGATTTGTGCATTCTCAATTGTTTTATCTAAGTATTATCACACATTGGTTTTTAAATAAATTCAAACTTCAGGAAATTTCATCCCCTTCTAATAAAGAAATTATTTTTAAAATATTTAATTTATATTATATTTATTATAATATTTACTATATTATATTATAAAATATATTAAAATATTATTTTCTATGAAAGACTGGAAATTATTCCTTCTGCTTTCTCTTTAATCAGTCTCAGGGTACTTTGTCTTGAGTTAAAATCCTAGATACATGGAGTTTTATACAGCATAAGAGATAAAGAACAATGTATATTCCTTAAATGGTGAAGAGCATAAAAAAGAATTGTTGAGGGACAGGGACAGATTTGAACAGTGTAGAAAGGTGCTGAATCAGCATATGGCTAGCCCCAGCCACCTTTCTTTTCTTATTTTTGCTATGGTTTTTGGTAGTGAAAGCAGAATATATAATCCATTTCTTCTACTCTGTATTTCTAATCCTTTGGTTTTAATCTGCCCTATAAAACAAATCAGATAGCCACAGTTCTCTATACAGCATCTTGAGCTATTCTATCTACTATGTTAATTTTTGTTTGTAAAATGTATATGGGGAGAGGTTATACAAGTTTTTCTACAGAGTCCTTCTTGATACACATAGGCAATTTTTGTCTTTAATAGAGACAGGAGCTTCCATGTTATTTAATAAATATTCTTTGGTAGAATAAGTTGTTATTACTAACTTTGGTTTAATCTTTCTTGGAAAAACAGTTTAATAGATTTAAATTTTGTGAATGATACTCCAATGAAAAGCAATGCATTTTAGTTAAGCAAAAAAAATTAGAAATCATCTGATACAAAGAACTGGACAATAAATGTAACAACGTTGCTGCTGTTTAGATCAATAGAAAAAAGCACATACAAAATATGAAAAAGTCAAAGAAGCTACATTAGACTATGGAATGGAACTTGCATATGTTAAAACTGAACCTCAGGAAATGGCCCAGTATTTGGATATCCTTCCCTTTTACTCTAATTCAAGTTCCTCATGCAAAGGCCCTCGAAACTGAGAACTATGCCACATGGCAGAATTGACCAGTTTGAGCAGGCAACTGGCCAGCCCAACAGATGGGCAAGTGAGTACCCTGCTATGGAAGGGCTTGCTCCATGCCAAGCAGCTGTGTGATCTGTATAAAGATCATTATTCCCTGATGAGAAATCTAAAAGCTCTGTCTACTTGTGACTGCTGTTTGCCAGTTGGAAGCTTGTAACAGCTATGGAAGCAACAGGTGACTCCCTAGGTATTGCATTCTACTTTTTAGAGGTAAATGCTTTAATACAAAAGACCTGTGTAATTTTGGATATTTTCCCCAAATGGTTTCTAATGATAACACTGACTGTAACTTGAGATTTATTTAGCAACTTACATTAATATCATATTATATCATATCATAGTTAACAATGCTATAAGGAATGAATGGAGTCCAATGATAAAGCTCATTATTGTTAGAAGTCAGCACACCAAGACCCCTACACAATAAATAATAAAGAACTTAATAAACTCATGATAGTATCTTAATGGGTCAATATTATCCAAAAGTGTTAGGATACACCAAATAACTTATCACATGTACTGAATGAACATCAGAAGCTGCCAAATCTGCCTGCCTTCCTATGGCCATCTCCATAATCTGAAGTAATAAAAGCTGGAGGCAATATATGTGAGAGTAGGTAGATGTTAACTCTCCTCCATTTTGGACTGCATTAAATTCCATAGCTCTCTGAATGACTGATGTTAGTGTTAATATACTACCCCTACTGAAAATTTAAATATGTAATGAAATAAAAAACAGAAAACACTTTACAATATTTAACAGAAAAAGCAAAAGAAGTTAAGCAAATTCTTACCAGTATTCAGATATAATTAATACATTATATGTAAGTAAAGTTTTGGTGTGTGTGTGTGTGTGTGTGTGTGTGTGTGTGTGTGTGTGTGTGTGTGATTGAGGGCCTAAAACAGTCAAGCTAAATAACATATCCAACAACTCACATCATTCCCATTATGTGTTTATTTGTGATGAAAATATTTAAATTGTCTTCAGTGAGCTTCAACTGTACTTCCCATATGTACATCAACTTAATAGAGTCTATTGATCTTATACTTGAACCTTCACACAAACCAAGCATCATCTTCTCATTTCACAGCCCCTCCAAGTCATTTCTTACCAGCTTGTTCTTAACTACTGGTCATTTGATTTGCAAAGATTCCAAATATAATTGAGATCCTACAGTATTTGCCTCTCTGTCTTTTGTATCTCACTTAGTCACAGGTTCTCTGGAATGATATATTTGTTCACAAATGCCAAGATTTTCTTTGTCATTTTGACAGTACCTTAACTTATCAGTCAGGGGACACAGATACTGACCCTACTCTTCAGGTTGTTAGATGAGTTTATAAAGAATTAGCATTGTTGCTGTTATTGTTGATATTTTTGTTTAATTTTCCCTTTACTGATTGGTGGAATTCATCGACAAAACCATCTGGATCTGTCACTTTTCTTGTTGACTGGTACTTCATTTTATTTAGTAAGTTTTTAAATGATCTACAGAGACTTACTCTTTCTTCATGATTTAATGTTGGCAGGAATTTCTTGTAGGTGGTTGTGTAAAAGCTAAAAAAAAAAAAAAAAAAAAAAAAATTATACTGAATGTCCTTGAAATGGCCCTTTCTATTCTCAAGACTATTGCCAGCCAAGGGGACAATGAAAATGGCTTTATAACTAGAAATTTTAGCTTAGCACTGAATCATTGTCTGCAAACAGAAGAAAGGGCAAACTGCTTCTCTAAGAGAGAACTTGCTTTTTTACCTGCATGCTCAACCAATGATTCCTCAGAATGCTCCTTACATAACACACAAGGAGGTAGGCTAATTACATAAATGTTCATTTAGTATAACTTCTAAAATTCCTCTCCATGGAGTAATTATACTGGTAAAGGTATCCTATGGAGGTCATAAATATTCTCTGTTTAACTATCTTATGTTGAAGCTTCGAAGCAGTTTTGTTGACCACATATATTCCTCTGGACCATATCATAACTGACCTTGAAAGCCCAAAGGCACTTCATTATTTTTCTGTCTGCCACTGGATATTTCACCTTGTTAGTAAGACTCTCTTCCCTATTAGCTCCCTGGTTAGTAAGTTTATCTTCCCCGTTAGCTTCCTGTTGGTTAATCTCAATAAACCTTAATCATGCATACAGTTTCCTGGTGTTTCCTTCTGTCTCTTGGCAGCATACTCCCATGCCCTCAGGAACCATGCAGTAGACAGTGCAGCTGTAGAATTTTTGGCATGTTATAGCTCAAAGTATTCTTATACAACCCTTTGTACTTGTATTGTATCCATTACAATGGCTCATCTTTCAATTCTGACTCTTACTCTACTCTCATTTGCTTAGTTCTTTTAAATTAAGACTTTTTTTTAATTTTATTAAGCTAACTGCTATGTTTTCAATCCTTTATGTTGTTTTTCTTATCTGTATTTCACTTATTTGTAATATGACTATTTTTAATTGAACATGGATCATCTCCCAACATAATACATATTGTTCACAAGTTTTTTTCTCTCTAATACTTCCAATCTCTCTCCATCTCCCCTCCCATCAGATCCAGTACCATTCTGTGTCTGCTTAGAAAAGAAAAGAAATAATAATACAATATTATTCTAAAATTGTCATTTTAATGAGGGCATAGTTGAGTTTTGCTTTCACTGACTTCCAGAGCAAAGAACCACATAAATTTAATACTTCCTCTAACAACGAAATTAACAGGAAGCAATAATTATTGGTCTTTAATATATTTCAACATCAATGGATTCAATTTTCTAATAAAAAGATGTAGGTTAGCAGACTGGATACATAAACAGTACACGGTAATTTGCTACATATAGGAAGCACACACCAGAGACAGAAACAGGAACTATCTTAGACTTAAAAGGTAGAAAAAAATTTCCAAGCAAATGTCTAAAGAAACAAGTTGGATTAGCCATTCTAGTATCCAATAAAATAGACTTTCAATGAAAAGTTATAAATAGAGATGGGGAAGAGCACTTCATACTCATCAAAGGAAACATCCACCAGTATGATCTTTCAACTGTGAATAGCTATACTCCAAAAGCAAGGGCACTCACATTTGTAAAAGTTCCAACAAAGAAAGGGAACTTTAGCCGGGTGGTGGTGGCGCATGCCTTTAATCCCAGCACTTGGGAGGCAGAGGCAGGCAGATTTCTGAGTTCGAGGCCAGCCTGATCTGATATACAGAGTGAGTTCCAGGATAGCTAGGGCTACACAGAGAAAAAAAAACTGTCTCAAAAAACAAACAAACAAACAAACAAAAAACAAAAACAAAAAGAAAGAGAACTTTAAACAAATTTCCCTTATAAATATTGATGCAAAAATGCTCAATAAGATTTTTGAAAACTGAATCCAAGAACACATCAAAACAATCATTGAACATGATCAAGTAGGCTTCATCACAGGGATACAGGGATGGTTCAATATACAGAAATCCATCAATGTAATCCACTATATACAAATTCAAAGAAAAAACTTCATGACCATCCCATTAGTTGCTGAGAAAGCACTTGACATGATTCGACATCACTTCACATTAAACATCTTGGAAAGATCAGGAAAACAAGGCCCATACCTAAACATAATAAAAGCAACATACAACAAACCAATAGCCAACATTAAAATACATGGAGAGAAACTTGAAGGAATCCCACTAAATCAGGGACAAGGTAGCCTGTCCACTATGTCCATATCTATTCAATTTAGTACTTGAAATTCTAGCCAGAAAAATTAGACAACAAAAGAAGGTTAAAGGCATTACAAATTGGAAAGGAAGAAGTCAAGATATCACTATTTGCAGATGATGTGCTACTACAATTAAGTGACCCCAAAATTTTTCATCTCACCTCAGTAGAAAACTCTGCCTCCTCTCTCAGCCCGTTATAAAGAAAGGATTGATACATAAAAAAACGAGTTCCTGCTTTGACAGACTCCCAGCTCAGGGTGGTTATTCTCTGGAGGCAGGAGATCCAAGCCATGACACTCACCATCCCGCTGCTCAGCCCCGAGAGGCTCAGCTGGACAGGGTTCTCTCCCTCTCGACTGGTTCTGTCAGCAGAGAGCCTGCCCGGCACTGATTTTGGCACAGGTACAGACAGGTAGAACAATGGAATAGAAAAGAAGACCCATAATTAAACCTAACACCTATTGTCACCTTACTTTTGAAAAGGAAGCAAAAACCATCCAGAGGAAGAAAAGACAGCATATTCAACAAATGGTGCTTAATCAAGGGGGCATCAGCATGTAGAAGATAACAAACTGATCTATTCTTATCTACTTGTAGAAAGCTCAAGTTCAAGTGAATCAAGAACCTCAACATAAAACAAGATATACTGAACACAACAGGGGGGATTTTCCTGAACAGAATATCAATGGCTTAGGCTATAAGATCACCTGTAGACAAATGGGATCTCATAAAATTGAAAAGCTTCTGTAAGATAAAGGACACTGTCAACACAACAAAATGGAAACTTACAGACTGGGAAAATATCTTTACCAATCCTACATCAGATAGAGGGCTAATATCCAATATATACAAAGAACTCAAGAAGTTAGACTCTAAATAACTCTATTAAAAGTGGGGAACAGAGCTAAACCAAGAATTCTCAACTGAGAAATCTTGAATAGCTGAGAAGCACCTAAAGAAATGTTCAATATCGTTAGTCATCAAGGAAATGCAAATCAATACAACCTGAGATTCAGCCTCGCACCAATCAGAATGGCTAAGATCAAAAACTGAAGTGATGACAGATGCTGAAGAGGATGTGGAGAAAGAGGAACTCCCCTTCTTTGCTGGTGATTGCAATCTTTTACAACTTCTCTGGAAACTATTCTGGCAGTTCCTCAGAAAGTTAGACATAGTACTTCCTGAAAAGCCAGCAATACCACTCCTAGGCATATACCCAAAAAATGCTCTAACATATAACAAGGACACATGCTCCACTATGTTCGTAGCAACCTAGTTATAATAGCCAGAATCTGGAAACAACCCAGATGTCCCTCAACTGAGGAATGGATACAGAAAATGTGGTACATTTATACAATGGAGTACTACTTAGCTATTAAAAGTAGTGACTTCATTAAATTTGAAGGAAAATGGATGGAACTAGAGAATATTCTGAGTGGGGTAACTCAGTCACAAAAGAAAAAACATGATATGTACTCACTGATAAGTGGATATTAGGAAAAATGCCTGGAATATCCATTATACAACTCACAGACCATATGAAGCTCAAGCAGGAAAATCGAAGTTTGTATGCTTCAGTCCTACTTACAAGGGGGACAAAACAATCACCCCTGGAGATAGAGGTAGGGAGAGAGGAGGAGGAGAAGAAAAGTGCACAGGATCAGGAGTGTGAGGAGACCTGGAGAAGTACAGAGGCTCAGGAAATTGAATGGAGGTGTGAAGCAGCAGGGGATGAACTGGGTTTAGCTATTAGAAAGTCCCAGATGCCAGAAAAACAAGAGGCTCCCAGAACCCAACAAGGATGACAATACCTGAATTACCCAACAAAGGGGAGAGAGAACCTGTAGATACTATATTCAGAGGTTAGGCACAGCTCCTGTTTGAGGGTTGGGGCCACCGACCCATCTCAAAAATATTAACCCAGAATTGTTCCTGACTAACGGAATTACAGGAACACAAAGTGGAGCAGAGATTGAAGGAAAGGGCACCCAGAGACTGCCCCACCTAGGGATCTATCCCATCTGCATACACCAAACCCAGACACTATTGCTAATACCAAAACGTGCTTGCTGACAGGAGCCTGGTATAGCTGTCTCCTGAGAAGCTCTGCCAGATCCTAACCAATACAGATGTGGAGGCTTGCAGGCAACCATAAGACCAAGCGCAAGGATTTCAATGATGAATTGGGACTGAAGGACTGAAGGAGCTGAAGGGTTTGTAACCACATAGGAAGAAAAACAATATCAACCAACCAGACCCCTAGCGCTCCCAGGGGACTAAACCACCAACCAAAGAGTACACATGGAGGGACCCATGGCTCCAGCCACATGTGTAGCAGAGTATTGCATTATCTGACATCAATGGGAAGAGAGGAACTTGGTCCTGTGGTTGATGGCCCAGCATGTGGGAATGCCAGGGCACGGAGTCAGGAATGAATGGATGGGGAACACCATCATAGAATCTGGGTGGCAGGGGATGGTGTAGGGAATTTGTGCAGGGAAAACTGGGAAGGGGGATAACATTTGAAATGTAGGCAAAAAGCTCAGAATACCCATGATACAACTCACAGATCATATGAAGCTCAAGAAGAAAGCATATCAAAGAGTGAGTGCTTCGGTTTTTCTTATAAGGGGAAACAAAATAATCACAGGAGGTCGAGAGTGGGAGGGACTTAGGAGGAAGAGAGAACCAGGGAAAGTGGGGAAGGAGATAGGGATGATATATAGAGGGTCAGGAAATTGAACAGATGTGTGTATCAATGGGGGAATGGGGAAATGGGGTTAGCTACCAGAAAGTCCCAGACATGGAAAACAAGAGGCTCCTAGGACCCAAAGGGGATGAGATTAGCTGAAATGTCCAACAAAGTGTAGGGGGAGTACCTATACAGACCATATCCAGAGGTTAGGCAAGGTTCAGGTTTGAGGTATGAGGCCACCAACTCATCTCTAAATTTTTAACCCCAAATTGTTCCTGTCTAAAGGAAATAAGGGGACAAAGTGTGGAGCAGAGACTGAAGGAAAGGGTATCCAGAGATTGCCTCACCTGGGAATCCATCAGTTATACAGAAACCAAACCCAGACACTGTTGTAGATGCCAAGAAGTGCTTGATGACAGGAGCCTGATATAGCTGTCTCCTGAGAGGCTCTGCCAGAGCCTGACAAATACAGATGTGCATGCTCAAAGTCAACCACTGGGCTGAAAACAGGCACCCCAAGCGAGGAGTTATGGAAAGGACTGAAGGACCCTATAGGAAGAACAATATCAACCAACCAGACCCCCAAGAACTCCCATGGACTAAACCACCAATCAAAGAGTACACATGGAGGGACCAATGACTCCAGCTTCATATGTAGCAGAAGATGGCCTTATCTGGCATCAATGGGAGGAGATGCCCTTGGTTATTTGAAGGCTTGATGCCTCAGTGTAGGGGAATACCAAGGCAGTGAGGTGGGAGTGGATGGGTGGGTGGTTAGGGGAACATCCTCTCAGAAGCAGGGTGAAGGGGAATGAGATGTGGGTTTGCGGAGGGGAAACCAAGAAAGGGGATAAGATTTGAAATTTAAATAAATAAATAATCCAATAAAAAATAACATAACCAATAAAAAAAAAAATACAAAAGGGCTGGAGAGATGGCTCAGCGGTTAACAGCACTAACTGCTCTTCCAGATGTCCTAAGTTCAATTCCCAGCAACTACATGGTGGCTCACAACCATCTGTAATGGGATCAGATTGCGCTCTTCTGGTGTATCTGAAGACAGCAAGAGTGTACTCACATAAAATAAATAAAAATAGAATCCTTTTTAAAAAAATACAAAAAAAATACTAAAACAGTAAAATAATTAATTAAAAAAGAAAGAAAAGAAAAGAAATAATAATAGACTACTAGTTTAAAATTAACATTTGAATGAGAGTAGTGTTGAGTTTTGCTTGCATTGACTCCCTGTGCAAACTCTTTATTGTTTCACTCAGTGTACAACATGATAGCACAGCTAGATGTTGGTTATCTTGACTGCTTCAGGATCTCTTAGTGCTTGAGCTAGAGTCAAGATTAGAGGCAATCAGTGACTAAGGTGAGTTTATGTTACACCGGGGTTATTTATTAGCATTAAATGAGGATGGTTATCATTGATCCCCTTTCAAAGATATGGTCTTACTTCTCAATATCTTTCATTCAGCTTTAGACTCCAGTGAGAGTTTAATAACCTCCAACTATTACCTAAAATATCCCCCCAAACATTTTTAATCATACTTTAATCATACATGTCTGTTAATTTATCTTAAATTAAGGTTGAACTACCATAGCATATTCCTTCCTTCCGATGTAGAAGACATCACAGTTTTTTTTCCTGCTTTTCGGAAGTTGCTCCAGAATATATGCTCACATATAAACATGACTGAGAACATGTGGTATTTGTCTCTTGGTTACTTCACTCAATATAATCATTTTAAGTTCCATCCATTTTTCAGCAAAGTTAAGTGATTTAATTTTCAATAGCCAAAAATAGTCCATATTTTTAATATCCATTTATTGCTTGAAGGCCATTTAGGTTGTTTTCCTTTTCTATATATTGTGCAGAGAAGAAAAATGAGTGTGGCTACACAAGTTTCTGTGAAATATAATGTCAAGTATTTTTTGTATAAGCCAAGTATTGGTATAGCTGTGTCATAAGACAAATACAAATTTACTTTTTAAAAAATTCACCACACTGAATTTCAGAGTGGCTGGATCAATTTGCAATCCTTCAAATGTGTACAATTGTTTGCGCCACACTCCTCTAGCATTTGCTTTCATGAAGAACAATTTTTAGACATTCGCTTTCATTTTATCAAGGGTAAGATGAAGGATAGAAGGGTATTGTTGTTGTTTTGTTTTAGTTTGTTTTTTTTATTCTTTTGGGTTTTTTGTTTTTGTTTTGGTTTTTGGTTCTTTTGTTTTGTTTTGTTTTGTTTTGCTTTGCATTTCCCCAATTGTTAGAAAAATGCACATATTTCAAAGTTATCATTTTTTTTTTTCTTTTCAGAACTCTGTTTAGGCCCCAAGCCTTTATTTTTGTAAATAATAGTAAGGATGTCAAAAACCCATGAAGACTCATACTATTACGAATTCATGTACATATGTATATGTATATGTATTACACGTGATTCATATAAGTCTGTACATAACTATACATATGTAATTTTTTTTACAGATTTCCCAGCATTATTTATTTTGTGAGAAGCAAATCATATTATGAAAGTACCATTAAAGAGAGTTTTACAAAATGAAGTTGGGCCATCATTCAGGAAACAGGACATGTGAACTTAGAGCACCTCCCTCTGCTCATCAGAAGCACCTATAATGTCCAGAGTAAATGGCCACGATTTTGTGCCTGGTGGCATAACACACCTGACAAATGATTATCGGACAGTTTCCTCATTTGCATTTCCGTTCTGTGTAGCTTTCCCTTTTCTATCATCTGGTTGTCTTGGAGCCCATTTCTTTCTTTCTTTTTTTTTTTTTTTTGAAGGAAAACTCATTAGAAGTTTATTAAAAGTTGAATTACAGACAAGCCAAACAACAAAACGAAATTTGCAAACTACATTTTGAGTAAAGGGCTAATACCTATAATATATTAATAACCCTATAAACTTGACACTGATAAAGTAAATGAACTAGAAATAAGAGCAAAAATGAAGAAACATTTCTAAAACAGAATATACAGTTGGCAAATAAGCACATAACAAAGACATTTAGTGTTATTAGCCACTAGGAGAAATGGAAACAAAACCACAATAAGGTATTTGCATGCAAAACTATATATTACTTAATTTTATATTTTATTTTATTTTTTTTAACTTTTATCGCATTATGATGAGAAAAGTTACATGATTTCAATTTATCTGAAATTGTTAACATTTGAAAACATATTTCAATTAAATATAATTGAAACACATTCTTGTTTCCCTTTTGTACCACAGCTCCTCCCAGAGACCCCCCTTCAATACCTACAATATCTTTTTTGTCATTTTCCTTAAAATTTATAAAATATTATAATAATAAAAATAAGAATTATAAAAGTTGTTTGATATAAGACAACAATCAATTTAACAGTCTTTTGTAGGTTCTGTCTACAGCAATAGTGAAAATACATTTTTCTCAATATACATTTTAAATAACTCCAAACATATTAACT
>NW_022196912.1:64121485-64121948 GCF_008632895.1 Mastomys coucha
CATCTATGTTTCTTTTGAGTATATAAATAATTTTGAAATATATAAGCTGTTCTGAAAACCATAGTATACTGAAAAAACATGAAATAAACAATACTACTAATAGAGAGGCTGAGATAGGAGAAGCAAGATTTCAAGAGCATTATGTTGTACACAGCCAGACACGGTCACAAACAAACAAACTGAAAGTGTATATAGATTGTACAATGTTGGACCTATTTCTCCAATTACCAAATTAGAGAGATCATTGGGTGACAATCAACAAATTTCCAATTCCTCATATTATTGGATTTCAATCAATTAGGATATGCTGGTAATATTAATTTTCAAATTAAAATATTAAGAAAAAGTAATTGTCACTTCCTGTTGTTTCTATTGTAAGAGGTAGAATTAGGTTCGTGTGGATTTGTTGAAAGATTCTTCTAGGGTGTAGTTTTGCTCCTTATGTTGATGTTTTCCATCTATT
>NW_022196912.1:64122763-64124499 GCF_008632895.1 Mastomys coucha
GAGAATTGGGTTCTGATGATGGCAAGTGACCTTGGTTTGTGTTGTTTATTTTCTTATGCTTGTCTCCCCCCAACCCCCGCCATCTGGTTAACTCTAGTGCTACCTTCCCTTGCTAAATCTGACTGGAGCCTGTCCTTCCTGTGATCCTGGTTGTGTCATAACTCCTCAGAATCAAGCTGACTCAGTGATCCTGTGATTCTGGGATTCTGGGATCCTGGGCTTGTTAAATCACCTGGGAGTGTGGCTTTCTCTGTGAGTTGTGAGATTGGCTGCAGAGCTTGTGCCCAAGGTCTGCTCAGAACACTAACCCAGACAGATAGGAATGAACCAGAGTCAATGGGCTGGCAGAGTTCCTGTATCCCTGGTCCCGCTGGACCCAGTTACTCCCAGTGTTGGGACAGATGTTGGTTCCTCCTCACATCTGATCCTGGGTGTGTCAGAGCACCTGGGAGTGGAGCTTCCTCTGGGTGTTGTGGGACTGATGGTGGAACTTGCGCCCAAGGTCTGCTCTGGACCCCAGCCCTGGCAGACCATAAGGAACCAGAGTCACTGGGCTGGTGGAGTTCCTGTGTGCCTGGTCCCACTGGACCCAGTTACTCACAGTGTTTGGACAGATGTTGGTTCTTGCTCACCTCTTATCCTGGGTGTGTCAGAGCTCCTGGGTGTGTCAGAGCACCTGGGAGTGGAGCTTTCTCTGGATCTTGTTGTGGAGCGCTGCTGCGCCTTAAAGATGGCGCCTGCCATTCTTCTGCTAAGGAGTAAACAAGTCCTTATTTGGCAAGAGGGTTGCACCTGCCAGTGGTCTGATCTTTTGTCATGACTCTGTAGCCAATGATAGTGCAAGATGTGGTATGGGCTCATGGGCAGTCCTACGAAGGGTATTTAAGCAGCACTCACAGACCATTCGGGGGCATACCCTTGATTCTCATGTAACTAACAGCTCCTGAGTAAACTGTTGCTGGAAGGAACTGGTTTGCTAGTCTTTCTTCCCTGCTGGTCAGGGTGATCTGCGCGGCACAACTGGTGGCCCAGACGGGGAGTTTCCTGCTAGATTTCCCCGAGTTCCAGAACCGGTAGCAGACAGGGCGATCGATCAATGGATCCGTAAGTGGCTGGTAAGTGGGGCCCATCAGTGGTAAGGTCCTCGGAAGGAGGCTTCATCTATTAAGGTCCTCGGAAGGAGGCTTCATATATAAGGATCTCGGGAGTAGAGACAATAAAATAAGGTCTCCGGGTTGGAGCAATAAAGACCTGGGAAGTAGAGGCTATAAAGAGTAGTGAACTGAAAGTAAAAGAAAAGTGACAAAAAAAGGGTAACAAAAATAGCCATGGGCGCTTTGTTTTCAATTTTTCTGGCTCTCCTAGAGCTGTTAATGTTAAACTCAATATTTTTGACTCTTTAAGAACTGTTAAGATCTGTGTAGAAGCTCGTAAAGAACAAAATGGAAGATCAGCATTGTTTTAAGGCTGTGAAACAAAAACTGCCTTCAGCAAGCAGCCCTATGAGGGGGTGGGTGAATTCAGCTTGGGAGATACTAGCCACCTGTTTCTGGTTAATGTTAATCCTGGCAGCAGCTTGGTATCCCTGGGAAGCCCAAGACCTTAGAGAACTAAAGAAAACAGTGACAGAGGATGGCTCTCATTCACCCTGGGTAGAGACCGCTCTTAAGGGCTTTGCCCACCAGGCTCTCACCCTCAGAGATTGGAGGGAGGTGGTCAAGGCTGTGTTCCCCTCA
>NW_022196912.1:64125385-64136976 GCF_008632895.1 Mastomys coucha
TGGCGATTGTAACTATCAACTCCACTCGTGTGGATATCTCCATGGCTGAGGGACTGACTACGTGGATTTATCAAACAATGATTCCTCTTAAAGAGTGGGTGGGAATAGGAGTGCTAGCTGTTGCCCTAGTAGGTATCTGTGCACTCAGCCAGCCTATTTTACATCTGTCGGATGGCAAGAGCCCAGAGACATGAGAGGGCTCTGGTGGTGCGTGCCTTTCAAGCCATTGAGGCTGGTGTATCTCCCCAAGCATGGTTGTTGGCATTGAAGCAGTAACCACTTGTTACCCCATAAGTCTCCTAGGCTTGGGCAGCCCTTGCACTCCTGGAGGCCTGCAGGCCTGCAGGCCTCACTGCACATGGGATGGGTGTCCAGCCTGTTTCCTGGGACTCAGCTCTTGCACCTGGTGGGCTTTGCCCATTGCACCCAGTAGAGTGAGTGCCATGGTTTAAGCCTGTCTGCCCTTGATCACAAGATCCTACGTAATGGAACTCGCTTGATCGAGCAGTAACTGCTTATCCTATTAAAACAAAAAGGGGGAACTGTGGAGCGCTGCCACACCTTAAAGATGGCGCCTGCCATTCTTCTGCTAAGGAGTAAACAAGTCCTTATTTGGCAAGAGGGTTGCACCTGCCAGTGGTCTGATCTTTTGTCATGACTCTGTAGCCAATGATAGTGCAAGATGTGGTATGGGCTCATGGGCAGTCCTACGAAGGGTATTTAAGCAGCACTCACAGACCATTCGGAGGCCTACCCTTGATTCTCATGTAATTAACAGCTCCTGAGTAAACTGTTGCTGGAAGGAACTGGTGTGCTAGTCTTTCTTCCCTGCTGGTCAGGGTGATCGGCATGGCACATCTTGTGGGACTGGCTGTGGAGCTTGCGCCCAAGGTCTACTCTGGACCCCAGCCCAGACAGACCAGAAGGAACCCGAGTCACTGTGCTAGTGTCATATGTAATTTAAATGTGAGTTTTTTTCAATTTGAATGATAAGACTATGTAACAAAAGCCCTCTTTTTGCATGCTTTTTCTGGTTTGTCCAATAGTCTTGCAAAATATTTTAGGGTATTTTTACTGCCTTTGGTTTCCACTATGAGGTGGAACTAACTCCCTATTTTTAAAATCATGACGTACTTTGATTCAGGTCCCAGAACATTCAGAGCTAGATCTGGCCTGAAAGTCTTCTGCCTGTAGACTTGGTTTCATGGTGCCAGAAGGCAGCATGGGATCTTCCATGGAGAGAAGAAACAACCAATCCTACTCATGCATGATGTGTATTAATTACAAGAATGTCTATCATGGCATGATGTCTCTAGAGTGTGACAGTGCAGACAAACCTTTCAGGATAACCAACACTTCTATAATTGCATTTAAGACCCACTCAACAGGAGATAAATCCTGAATAGTGCTGGAAAACTAGCCAACAGTTCAGGGATAGTAAAGGCATTAATGGAACTAGAAAATATCATCATGAGTGAGTTAACTCAGACCCAAAAGGCCATGCATGGTATTTGCTTACTAATAAGTGGATATTAACCAAAATAGTACAGAATACTCAAGATACAATCCACAGAACTCAAAAAGGTTAACAAACTGAAGGGCCCAAGTGAGGATGCCTCAATCCCACTTGAGAGAGAGAAGAAAGCAATCACAGGGGCAGAGGGAAGGAGGGACCTGTGTGGGAGAGGGGATGTGTAGGGGAAAAGGGGAACATGATCAAGTACTAAGGGGAGGAAGAGGACTGACACCCTGATGGCCAGCATAAAGAATGGAAACTGGCAACTGTGATCTTACTATTCTTACATAAGACTCAATTTGAGTTTACTACCAGCATGTAACATCTCACAACTGTCCAAAACTACTTTTCTATAGGATGTGACTTCATTTCTAGACACTTAGAGCCCCTACATGAATATATATGTATAAATGCATTCAAGTAAATATATACATACATGTAAATAAAGTAAATATGTTAATACCATGCATTATAAACACAAAATATTTCTGATAAAGATAAGTACAAAAAGAAAGTTTATACATTTCTGGTAGAAATATAAACTAGTCTATAACTATAGAAACTTGTGTGAAGTTTTATCAATTATGTCATAATAGTTCCTCCTAAGACTGGGTTTTACCACTCCTGAGTATTTACTCAAAGGGCTTCCTGTGAACATATCACAAAGATACACATGTGTCAGTGGTTATTGCAACATCATCCACAATAGCACAGTTATGGAAATAACCTGGTTGTCAAAGAAGAAGAATAGAGAAGTAAAAGGATATATATGAATGAAAGCTTATATATGTAAATGACATTTAAAGATTTTCAAGTCTTATATAATTATCTAGAATTAAAGAATTCCAGTAAGGGCTGCTATTTTTTTTTTCAGTAGCCAGTGAAGCCCAGGCACTTATGACTGAACAAATCTGAAGTGTTACTACTGAAAACTCAACTTGAATCTCCTCTGAAAAGAGGCTTGGTTTTTTTTTTTTTTTCTTCATACATTTTGTTTCACAAGAATCTCTCTTACTTCTTCTTCCCTAGGATGTAGAGAATGACCAATTAGCTTAAGTGTTTGAATATTATTATACAAGCACCACATTACACTTCTGGAACAGCTGACTCTGTAGTTCCATCCATGAATTCTAATACTTCACAGTTATAAATGTCTGAAGAATGGAAAATAGTTTTCTATTAACAGAAAAGTAGTTCTGGATATGCATACATATTCTTACATGTCTAAATATACTATATATGTGTTACATGTTGCTGATGGGTAAAAAATAAAAGAAAAAATGCCATATTCTTTCCTCATTATTTTTAATAAACAATACAGTTTCATAGAAATATGAACTTTTCAATGTCAATATAAACCAGTAGATATATTTCAAATAGAATGCTTCTTATTCATCTGTAACAAAAAAAAAAATGGAATTTTTTTCAAAGCTCATAGAATTTCTGTGTCATTTTGACTTGTTTGTCTCCTGATTAACTTAGTCTGCTTTTCTGATGACTTTGCTTATTCCTGTAAGCTCATTTTAGTTCAGTAAATGAATTTAGTTTCCCAGTCAGACTCAAGAAATCTATTCTAATAACCTTTCTCCCATCTTAATTCCTTAGGGTTTAGCCCTACTTATTCATCACTAAGGTTATAGCAGGGGATTTTTCACCTTTTCCAAAGAAGATCAAGATATGTATTTTATGAGATGTTGACAATGGCAATGGGAATAACAGCTATTTTATTACTCCACAGCTTGCATAGAGATTACATTGTATTTCTCATCATTATTCAGACTGTAGCCATTGATTCGAATATTTCACTTTTATGTCACAATGTACTTTCAGAAACATGAACTGGGTTAATTTCTGTTCCACTGTTTCATATACATAATCAAGCTTCAATTAGGTTTGATGATAGCCCCTTCTTTTTTCAGCCAGTATCTTTTATTTTCCTAGTTAGCTGTATTTTATGCCTTCCGAAGGTGAACAAGATAAAGATTAAAATTACTGCTTATCTAATGGAATTCATTGGAGACCTCTGATAAAGTTTTGTTGAGCATGAAAATAATTATCTATGTAAAAGGACATTTGAAAGTTATCAAATATACTTTCAGTGATTACTCAAGCATCCTTTATGTCTCTTGTTCATAGATTATTCTATCTTCATCAAGGAAACAATTTACAATTTAAAAGTATGTTATTAATTTAATAACATTTGTAGCTTGAAAAATGATGATTTTCAGTTGTATGATCATACAGATTTATATTTTATAAATAAAGAACACCAAAGAATTTCAATAAAATGTATGTTTTTGTTGTATTTTCTCAAAATGGATACTTTATTTCTATAATTACAGGGAAATACAAATGCTCAGACATTTAGATGTTATTCTCAATCTTCTCACATATGAATTCAAGCATTATTTCCTATGTAATTCTGAGAAATAATTATAATATGCCTTATAAAATACAGTAAACATGAATGAGCTACTATGCAGTCTCAGCTATAGATAGTGCATATATATCAACCCTCACCAATGCTGAGGGTTCATTATAGCAGCTGAGATCATGTAGGAACCAGAACATAGAAGTGCTGTGAAGTACTTTGCTATGGACATGACATGGCTATTTCTCACAGAAATTGTAGTTACTTCAATATGATCAAATCAATGAAAACTGACAACTCTAGATAGAGAGAGGCACCCTAAGCTCTTCTTCTAGCTTTGGAGCTATTGGAGGTTGATAATTACTCAATACAGGAGACTCACTTTGGGGGGGAAGATACCAACTGATAGGTTGCCCATCTAATAGTGCATGAAATATTGAACTTCAGGGCTGGAGAGATTGTTCAGTGGTTAAGAGCACTTACAACTTTATAAAACTGCAGTCCTGGAAGATCTAGTGCCTCTCCTGATCTCCTCAGCATTCAGAAAAGTTTATGAACAATTGTGAACTAAAAGTTAACTTAATCATGAGGTTCAACCTCTATGTAAATTTCCTAACAACATTTTGGTCTATTAGAAAGTAAATAGTGATCCCTGAATGGGGCATTTTGCAGCTGTTTCATTTCGTGGTCTCCAATATTAGACTAAGACTTAGCTTTTCCTACTGTCCAACTAAAGTATTTAAATTAGCTTATTAGAATGATCCTGTGAAGTATGAATATTTGTTGTTATTTTATACAATCTGTTGAGTGAAACAGAAGTTAGGTAAGTTTTTTCTCATTTCTATTAGTCTCTAAAGTTTTGAGCAATATAATTTGAACATGTTCACCATTCTTACAGTTCTTCCCATATCCATTCTGCCCTACTATAGCCACCCATATTTGTACCTTCTTTTGCTAACCTACCAAGTACAGTTTGTACTACTCATGTACTATTGGATATGTTTCTGTCACTGGAGGGATCTCAATATACCAGAGGCTTCACTCTTAAAACAAAACAAAACAAACAAAACAAAACAACAACAACAAAAAACCCCTGACTCTCCTTCCAAGAGATATCAAATGGCAATACATCCTTAGTTATGTTGGGTCTTTGGATAAATATTCTCTCACAGTGGTGGAATTTTTTCTGGCTTAACACTGCAGCTGTCTCGTGCATGCTGCCTCAACTGCTATGAAGTCATAGATGTAACTGCCCGGTATGTCCAGAAAACAGGCTACTTTTAGTCATCTCCACACTGTGGCTTTCTACCTTCTCTTAGATAAGAATTTTACACAGATTTTTATTTTGCATAATTTAATAGAAGTTATAATTTTTATGGCATGCTATTATTATTCATTTGATTCAAACTGATTTAATATTAGGAATTATGTAGTAGATACAAGAGCTTCAGATTCTGGAGATCCAGTCTCAGAAGTTAGGTGGCACATTTGAGATTTATCATCTTAATATCCTAACTTTAGTGATTATATAGAGATTAAATAGCAGAGGTATCTTTCATAATCTACTTCACTCTTGGTACAACATTAATTTTCTCTTAATGGTCATTATGTTAAAGTTTTGGCAATCAGGCAAGTGATAATCAATTAAGTCCTGAAATCTTCAAATGTGCTGGCTTAGTGGAAGGACCTAAGGATTTGGACAACAGTATGTATGGCCTTGAAGGGGATGGTGGGACCAAAGACCATACATTTGTTTATTCTAACTATAGTAATGAATAAAAGAATTCAAAAGACAGTAAATTTAAGCAGAGAAACTGGCCATGAACACTAGCAATAGGTGAGTGCAGAGTACCATGTCATCTTTAGGTCAGCATGCTCTCATGTCAGTAGTATCATCAAAGATGATTTTTACCTTCTAGAAATCTTGAGCTTTAGTGGAAAAATATCGCACATGTTAAAATCTGTTACAAGACAAAAATCATCCCTAACAAATTTCAGGTTTATGAAACTGCCAATCTGGAATTCAAACAACCAACTTTGGTTTTTCCAAACATCCTGCTCCCTACCATTCACACCCAATCACAACACTAAGGAAAGTGGCAGTGTCTTACAAAAGGAAGAAAAAGACTCTTCTCCAAAGAACCAAGTTCTGCTTATTGAAAAGAGAGCTATTAACAGGCTTGAAATAGTGACCTAAGAAAAAATGTAGGAACTAGGATTACAGGAGAGGATTCCTGAATCCTGACAGCTGTCTAATCAGCCAAATCACGTCCTGCAGTTCATCAGTTCAGCCTTGTATGCATTACTGTAATGTATTACACGTCACCACTATGAAATTGATAGCAAAACTTCATTAGCTCTCATTTAATTATCTTATCTGATAATTAATAAAAACGTCACTCCTTCCATCTATAATTTAATTACAGAGTAAGATAATAAAGTTCACTATGATTTTCTTCATTCCACATCAACAGACTCAGCTTATTTAAAATAAAGTATACTTGAAAATAAGCTACTTCTGTTTTGAGTAACTTACTTACATAAAATTTGTTCTCTTGTTTGATACCCATAACATTACACACTAAATATCCATCTATTTAGATTTATAGATATTCACACACATACACACCTATATCATATAAATCTGTATATGTGCATCATACCTATGGCTTCATTTTATGTGCCAGATATTAACTTGTCAAACCAACAGTACTGAGAAATGGGTTAATAACAGGATATTGCATAGGGTCACGATAGAAGATTGTTCATGGATCAATTTATGCACTAACCTTGGAAGTGGCTCAATAATCATGAGAGTGATAAGCACAGAGCATGGCCCCATGCTTCTCTCATACATACTCAAATGCTCTGACATAGAACTAAAGCTCATACTCTAGATGCTAGCACAATATTTGCTGTAGCCTTCAGAATTGGGAGCTATTTGTGAGTCTCTTTTATTAAAACACCAAAGCTAGCCCGGCGGTGGTGGCGCATGCCTTTAATACCAGCACTTGGGAGGCAGAGGCAGGCAGATTTCTGAGTTCGAGGCCAGCCTGGTCTACAGAGTGAGTTCCAGGACAGCCAGGGCTAAACAAAGAAACCCTGTCTCAAAACAAACAAACAAACAAACAAAAAAAAACCAAAACAAAACAAAGCACCAAAGCTGTGGTCTTCAATTACAGAAATAGAAAACAATAAGACATCTGGTTAGTAATATCAGTAATAGTAGTAATAGTTGTCTTTCATCTCTTGAATCACCTGGTTATTTTCTAATCAAGAATTTCAGAACCACGTAAAAGTGAAATTTTATCCCTGTTTTTGTTACTGTTCTATTGTCTAAAGATGTCATGAGCAAGAAAACTTCTAAAAGAAAGCATATAACAGGAGCTTGCTTGCAGTTCCACAGAGTAATTCTGTAATCATCATGGTAAAAAGCATGGAAGCTGATAAGTAAGCAGACAGGCAAGCAGACATGAACTTTTAAAACCTTAAAGCCCACTCTTTATACCATCTTCAACAAGGTTTCACATCCTAATCTGTTCTTAAACAGTCCATCAACTAGGGACCAGACATTCAAATATATGAGGTTATGGGGACCATCCTAATTCAAACTTCTACAATCTTTAATGTGTCTATGAAGAAACTATAGTTTAGAGAGTGTAATTCATACAAAGCCACATATATAAGAATGCAGGAGGATCAACACTTAATACCACATGTCAGACCTTGAGTAATGATATAAGTGCATCCTGAATAAAATTCTACCATCAACATTTTCAAAATTATGTCAATGTAACATGCTATCTGTAAAATTTGTGAAGAAAATCTCTTTGTTGCAGTAGACATGGTAAAATATACACTTGTACATTGATATAGGACAAAACAAATTTGGTCATAAACTTTATAATTAGTAAAACACATTCTCAATTTTTGAAATGCAATTGTACAAAGGCATATTCCTACATCTGCTTATATGCAGCTAAACTTATAATTAGAGATTAATGATATTAATCAAGCACTTATATGTAACTTGATGTTGACATATATCATCAATGTGCTTAGATGCCAAGAAGTGGTATAGCTGTGTCTTGAGGTAGAATTATTTCCAATTATATGAGAAACTGCCAAATTGATTTTCAAAGTGGTTGTGCAAGTTTGCACTTCCCTCAGCAATGAAGGCAGGTTCCCCTTGCTAAACAGCATATGCTATCACTTGGGCATTAAAGGTTAGCCATTCTGATTGGTATAAGAAGTAATGTTAGAGTCGCTTGGATTTTCATTTCTTTGACAACTAAGCATGCTGACCATTTCTTTAAATGTTTCTTGAATAGTACATTCAAGCTTCCTCTGCTAAGAATCCTCTGCTTAAGTCTGTATACCACTTTTTAGTTTAGCAATACTCCATTTTTTTTTTGTTCTTTGTTTTTTGTTTTTCGAGACAGGGTTTCTCTGTGTAGCCTTGGCTGTCCTGGAACTCGCTCTGTAGACCAGGCTGGCCTCGAACTCAGAAATCCGCCTGCCTCTACCTCCCAAGTGCTGGGATTAAAGGCGTGCACCACCACCGCCTGGCAATACTCCATTTTGTAAATGTACCTTATATTCTTTTATTAGTTATCTTTAATCTTCTTTTACAGTCCAGTCATTATTCACCTCTCACTCTGCCCTCTAAAAGTTCTTCAATCCATTCATCCTTCCCTATCCCCAAGAGGATGTCCCCACCCACGCTGCATTCCCCCACACCCTGTCAGGCCTCCCCATATCCTGATGCCTCAACTCTCTCAAATGTTAGGTGCATCTTCTCTCACTGAGGGCAGACCAGGCAGTCCTCTGCTGCGTATGTGTCAGGGGCCTTGGACCAGGTAGTGTATGCTGCCTTGTTGGTGGCTCAGTGTCTGAGAGATCTCAGGCAACTGGTTTAGTTGAGACCATTGGTCTTCCGATAGGGTTACCCTCCTCTTTAGCTTCTTCCAGCTTTTCCCTAATTGAATCACAAGGCTCCCTAGCACTGTCCACTGGTTGGGTGTAAGTATCTGCTTCTGTCTCAGTTAGCTGCTTGTTTGGATGTATGTACATTCATGTGGAACCCCCTACCCAATTGGAGTGGGGGCAGTCTCTGTTTCCTGTCATTACATCTTCTTCCACTACCTGGACTGCCTGATTGGGCCTCAGTGGGGAGACAGCACTTAGTTCTGCTGGTGTTAGATGTCCCAGGGTTGGTTGCTACCCAAGAAGGTCTTTCTCCTCTCTGAGAGGAGAGGGATTTGAAAGAGCAGGAGTGGGAGGAGAGGAGGAAGGGGGTTCTGCTGTTGGGATGTAATGTGAATAAAAAATAAATTATGAAAAGGGAAAAAAATGAAATCAGGATTTCACATACACTGCTAATTGATTTCCTGTGTGAAATTGATGGAACTAGGAAACAAAAGCCATCCTGAGTTAACCCAGTCACAGATAGACAAATATAGAATGGAATCACTTCACCCCTACAGCCTAGTGTTCCTGGTACAGGAAGGCACTCTGCATGTTACCAAAAGACAAATGTAAACACCACCAGCACAGCTACAAGCTCCTTCATCTACAATGTTGTCCTGCTTGTGAGATATGCTAGTATAATGGTGCCTACACCGCTTGGGTGACCAAGAACCTGAGACTAGATAGCCCAGAGACGTAGGGGAAACAAAAACAAAGTTCTTAAGAAAAAAATCAACTGAAATTAATGTATTCCTATCTGCTGCAGAGGGAAGCTTCTCTGATACTGCTTGAGAAAGACACTGATGTGTGAGTATATCAATACAGAGATCCATAGCCAGACATGCAGATCAGACACTTTGGAATATCACCTATATATGTAATGTCTCCATCAAATCCCTCGCCTAATGGTTAAGGGAACACTAGAGAAGAAGACACAGAAAGAGTATAAGAGTCAAAAGGAATAGAGGACACATACTCACAAATGCCCTCTAATTCAGCGGAATCAATACACTTAGGAACTAAGAGAGGATGAGGTAACATATGCACAGGGACTGCCAGGTTCCCCTTCAAGTGAGGTCCTAGAACTAAAAAGAGAAATAAACTCATGACCCTATCTGTGACCCAGAGCTGTCTCCAATTGCTAATCACTTGCAAATGAAAATTTCATTTTCTCCAAAGGAGTCTCTCCAGAGAAGCTAACTACTCTGAAGGTATGCTGCATGCCCAGCAGTGTATGGCCAAGAGTAAACTAATTGAAGTGCATAATTGGAAGTTTCTTGTATCATAATGGCATATCAAGGCTTTTTTATATTATTTTATATTTTATTGTATCTTATTTATATACATTTTTATCAATTTTTACCCTATAGGTCCTTTGTGTATGTATTATAACTTCCAGTTTAGTGTTTTTAATGAGCTTCCAGAGTGTTCAAAAAATGGTTCTATGTTCCTATATCTGTTTCTTGTGCCATTTCTTGGGTTATTTTCCTTATGTTTTTCCTCCTATTCCAATGTATTAATTTTTGCTTTATCTTATTATTTATTATTTTATTATTATCCATTAGAAGCCTCGTGGTTTCTTAGTGAGGGTAAAAGGGAGTGGATCAAGATGGAAGGGAAACAGGTAATACTGGAATAAATAGATAGAGGTGAAACTACTCAGGATATATTATATGAGAAAAAACCATGTTCAATAAAATAGAATGGTGCAGAATAGAATGGTGGTGTGTATGTGTGTGTGTGTTTGTGTGTGTGTATAGAGAGAGAGATAATGATGAATGATGATGATGATGATGACATTTGGTACAAGCTCCAAAATGCCACTCTTAGAATTTTTAAGCACCTATGAGACTCCATGTAATATGGAAACCTGATTCCATTGTTCTTTTATACTACAAAATACGCAAGCAAGAATTCCCCAGTTAAAAGCATCCAGACAGTTTTGTCCCAATCTCTTCAGAAAAATAAAAACAAAGTCTATTTGCTACTCAAACCCCTCAGTGTTTCCACCAAGTCCTAGAGGATATTAATTCACAATAAAAAATAGATGACAAGAAAATATTCAAAAGTATACCATAATATACTGAAGAAAAACCCACCTGCTACAACTTTAAATGTAGGTATTAGTGATTATATAATTTAAATAAACATATATAAAGATAATAAAATAATTAAAAGTGTGGCAAAATAACAAGACTATCAAATACTGCAAGACAGATGTGAAAGAAAACAAAACAAAAATGAAAAACAATATTATTTTAACTTAAAACTAAGACACTTCTGGAAATGTACTCTAGTGGCAGGTATGCCAGGGTATGGGCTTCAGTGTCTTAACACTGCACAACTTCAGTGGACAAGTCAAATGGTGGACTTATTTCAAAGTCAAAAAAACGAAATATAGAACTGAAAAAATTATACAGAATTTGAAGTTGGTAGGATATTTCATCATAGTAAGGTATTTGCCAACAAAGCCAACCTGAGTCTAGTTCCTAGGACTCCCAAGTGGAAGACAATCACTGGCTCCTACACTTGATCACTGATAGCTACACGCACACTAAGAAAGTACATATACATACATACAGACAGATAGACAATATACACAATACACACATACACACACACAGAGTTATGGGAGAAAATTAGGCACTATTGAGAATGTAGAAAATTTAGACCTTTTATGTTCCATTTACTGAAATTCTTAGGGAAATGGATGGATCTGGAGAATATCATCCTGAG
>NW_022196912.1:64137689-64137824 GCF_008632895.1 Mastomys coucha
AAAAAAAAAAAAAGAAAAAAAAGAAAAAGAAAAAAGAAAATATAACAGGGAAAATGCTATGAAAACCAATATGGCCATTCCTTTCCAAATATGGTGTTATCTAATATTTTCTTCTGTATACCACCCCCCCCAAAA
>NW_022196912.1:64137834-64160136 GCF_008632895.1 Mastomys coucha
AAAAAAAAAAAAACCTTGCAGGCATAAACTGAAGCAGATAAGTGTAGCCCTATAGGTGTAGATTTGTCATTCATAAGAAGTAAAAGATGAATCAACCCAGAGTTTCATGCCAGATAAATAGACAGAATAGTGTTACATTTGGAATGAAATATGAATGTGCCTTTTAAAGAAGGAACTTTTTATGCATTCTCAAAAAGAATGTCAAGTAAAATGATTGAGTCCCAAATATACAAACATGAGTGTTTAATAACACTCATGAATTAGCCTTTATGCTCACAGAGGCAGGAAGTAGAATGGTGATTGCCAGAGACAAGTAATAGGAAGAAGAAGGCATTGTTCAATGAAGACAGTTTTAGTGTTGCAAGACGAAGGAAAGTTGTAGAAATGAATGATGGGGAGAATTATATAACCTTGTTTGTCCATAATTTTAGTGACTTTCCATTTAAAAATAATTAAATTGGTAGATGGTCTGAATGTATTTTTTTAAAGGTTTATTTATTTTATTTTTTTTCCATTTTCTTATTTTTATTAGATATTTTCTTTATTTACATGTAAATTTCTCCATTCCCAGTTTCCCCTCCAAAAAACAAAGAAACAAACAAAAACAACAAAAACAAACCCCTGTTGCCTCCCACCTCCCCATGCCTGCCACCCCACCCTCTCCCACAGAAAGGACCAATGGAGCTGAGTGGTTTGCAGCCCCTTAGGACAAACAACAATTTGAACTAACTAGTACCCTCAGAGCTCTCAGGCTCTCAACCACCAACCAAGGACTGCACATGGAGGGGTCTGATTGTTCTGGCAGCATGTGTATAGTAGAGGATTGCAATTTGATCATCAATAGGAGGAGAGGAGCTCGGCCCTTTGAAAGTTCTGTGCCCCATTGTAGGGGAATGAATGTATCTTTATACCACAATTTCTTTTAGTCATTCTGAGAATAAAGCCCAGAGCCTCATGTTTGCTAAACAGTCTTACCACTGAGCAACAACCTCAGGCCCTCATTTTTTTTAGGGCATCAAGGCAGCCAATGCAAAACTATTACTACAGATTTTTAATAATAAGGAAAGAAAAAAAAATTGTCTTTGGGAGTTATCCAGAACTGGCAAAGTACAAATATTTAACTTGAAAAATTCCAAAATACCCATGTTAAAAGAATTTCATATCAAGACATTTGCATAAGACCATGTTCCAACAAGAAAAACATTTAAGTTATTGAACTGAAAAGCTGTTTCCCTAAGAGGAATGACAAGATGTTAATAGATTTCTCAAGCCAAGTAAAGAAGCATAAATTTTCCAGAGGACTAAGGCAAAAACTAAGCCTACCTAACAATGTGTACCTCATAAAACTATTTAACAGAAATAGAGATGGAATGAAGAAAAATTTCAAGTAAGAAAAACTGAAGAGTTAGACAGAAATGGGGTCCATAATCTGAGCACTTGGGAGGCTGAGGCAGGAGAATTGCCATAAATTCAAAATCAGCTTGATTTTGCAAAAGCCTTTTAAATAAATATCTGTAGAGGGCCAAGTTAGAGTTCTATGGTCCTGTTGTAGCTAGGATAGTGTTGATGTCTATGCCCATGTTATCACTGAAGGCCAGTCAGATCTAGTAAATATATGAACAATGCAAATTGAAAATTTCCTTCCTTCCTTCCTTCCTTTCTTTTTTCTTCCTTCTTTTTCTTCTTCTTCCTATTCCTCCCTACTCCTCCTCCTCCTCCTCCTTCTCCTCTTCTTACTTTTGGGTGTAGAGGTTACAGAGGCTGATGGAGCTGATGTAGGATGATGGGAAAGTGAATGTTTTCAGGTACATGACGTGAACTTCCAAAGTAATTATATAAATATTATGCTGGAAAAAAATACTACATGTAAGTTGATTTCTGTCTCACTACTTGAAGTAATAGTACAAAGTCCCATTGCACATAAAATTTTGTGTAATGCCTCTAATTAAATCACTAAAAAGAAGTATATATTTTGATTTACTACTAAGCTTTCTGCAAAATATCTTTTCCATTATCTTGTGCCTCTATATTTCTGAACTAGAAGCACTTAAAGAAACTTTATACCTTGGACATTTTAAACCACTAGGAAGAGTAAGTTTTAAATTTTATGTCAGTGTAATAGATGGTAGCACACATTTAAACATTTCAGTTTTAATATATTCAATTAGCAAGAACATTTAATATTGTCATTTCTTTAGAAACTCTTATCTCTTTGTTTCTGATCTTTATTTTTTTCTACTGTACGGATGTGTTTTACAATTTTTTCTATTAGTACACGGACCAGGTATTTAGTCAATGGGTTATGTGTTTTCACAAAAAGAAAAATATCATATTTTATGTAATCAAGAGTTCAAGAGTGAGACGAGCATTATGGGTCATTAAGACATTCAAACTACTTTATAAATAGAATCACAAAGTATGAGGTAATGATGTCAGATAAATAGAAAAATATAAAGTATATTAGTAGATACTGGAAAAAGGAGTGTTGAGATATGATGATACACATACTGAATGATCCATGTGCATATGACACTTGAAGATATAAAAAGACAGTTATTTAAGTAGTTAGAGAATTAACATTAACTGTGCTTTGCATTTATCATGGATGGAGGTTTAAAAATAAAGGAAGATGAATATATTTTACAAACACTAGATGCAAACTTCAGTGACTTTCTCTACACCTACCTGTAAGAAGTATCTTTTACATCACATTTATAGCCATTATCTAATAACAGCTAGATATATCTCAGTACATACAAATGGAAAGGATGTTAAACATCCCAGTGCTAGCTAAAACTGAAAGTGGGGTACTGACAATGGTTCTGCCCTCAAGGATCCCATACCTCAAAGGTGATAAAGAGTGCATATTACTGCCAGGAAAAGAAAGAGGTAATAGAATTCATTCTCAAAAAAAAGTTATTAAAATGAAATAAGAGCTAATAAGTTGAGCTAATGCCAGCAGGCAGAGGGGAAAATGTTCACAGTGTGTCAGATGAAGCAGTGGCCTCTGCTGACAATTAGGAAGGATTCATGAAGCTGCATCTGTCTAGTGTTCACAGACATGCCTGTGGGCATTCACATTTGGGGATAGGAAAACTGGAATGCAGCAGCTTATTGTCCATGAAGACAAGTGGGGGAATAAGATGGTAGAGGCAGGCTACAGTTATAGTAAGAACAAACATGCAAAGAAATGATTAAAATTTTATCAGTGAATATCTATAGAAGAGAATAGTGTTTGAACTCTGCCCAAAAGGTAAGAAGGAAATAGAGTAGTATAAACACATATAAGAGGCAAATTGACTATACTGAATACACTAAGACTGAAAAACTAAAAAAGAAAAAAATACATGTTCAGGAGATAATGAAATAACTGAATAATAAAAGACATATGATTGGTACATAGTATCTGCAGAATTTGTTTTTAAAGTTAATTGTAGCTCCGTAATGGGTGGTAGTAGTTAGTCCTTAAGAACCATGAGACAAAAATGATAAAAAACAAATTTCAAAAGCATAACCTTATAGCTTAGTAGGGATCTTGGAAATGCTGAGACTGAAGTCAGGGAAACAAACTACAGTTGTAGTCTCTTTCAGAGATGACAAATAACATGGTCAGAAAAGAAAGAATTAAGAGCAGAGTGGAAATGCAAGAAGACTAAGGAGCAATCAACAGGATGATTTTGTGAGTGATTATAATGGAGTTTAGTGGGTTCGTCCGACAGAAAATAAAGCATAGTCCAAGATTTAGGGACTGGCTGAGTGCATTGAATAATATTCATGTCATTAAGAGAAATCATACTGAATGAAATTATGCCTGAGATGGTCTCAATTATGATTTTTTGTGAAATTAACTGCAGGAAAAAGTGAGTATACAAACAGAAATCCAGCTGAGAATGCATTGTCTACAAACAGATAGAGGAATCTCAGTCAATTACATGTAGTCAGTCTTTCCAGGGGACCCAATAGATAAGACCATAGTCAAAATAAGCAAATTCATATTTGTGTTCAATCTACTTCTGTACTTTTTTCATCCAGTACTGATTAAAATCTCCTGGATTTCTTGCAGTGAAAAGCATTCAAATGTTTTGGGTCATGAATCCTTCCTTCTTTGTCCAGAGAAACTGTCAGACACTTTGTCTCAGTTACCTTTTTTCCTCAGGAATCAACCTGTTTGGGACATAAAGTCACAAGTATTATCTTCAACCCTCTGTATTTAAAAAACAAAAGCAAATAGAACATCTAATTATTGTCAGAGACTTTGTACTTACTATCTCTCAGGAAGAAGCAACGCTGCAGTTGTAGTACATGAGAAATCATTTTTGTGAGAATTTACATGGCCTCACAAGTGCTTAATATTGTACTCAAAAACACACAAACCTTCATTTTGTACAATCATACATTTATAAAGATTTTCTACATAATTAGGTAGTTCAGATGTGGGAAAGATTGAAGGCTGCTATTTGAAAGCTTCTTACAAGTAGGACCTCCAACCTGACCTGTTTTTAACTCAGTAGAGTTACTAACTTTCTCCATCTAGTCAACCTCATTTCTTCTTTGTAAGAGCCATCATCATCACTGTGCATTATATTTCTTACATTTTCAGTTCTGTAGTAACCACAATTTTTCATGTGTGTGTGTGTGTGCTTTTTTAAGTAAGTATTTTAGCCTGCAATGGTTAGTTTTGTCAGTTTGACACAATCTAGAATCACCTGTGAAGATAACATCATTGATAAACTGCCTAAGTTAAGGTGGCCCACACCTTAACTTAGGTGTGGGAGATTATTTTGTTTATGTTAATCGAGGTGAGAAGAATTCCAGACACCCTGGACCACATGCCAGGAAGGAAGAAAGCTGAGCACTAGCATGCATGCATTAATTCATTCCTCTCTGTTTTTTGTAATTGAATGCAGTGTGCCTGACTATCTCAAGCTTGTGTCATCATGAGTTTATCTCAAAAATGGTCATTAACACATATCAGTAAATATAAGCCCTTTCTCCCAAAGATGATTTTATTGGAGTATTTTATCACAACAACAACACAATTAGAATAAATCTTTTCTTTAATTGTGTTGGAATTCTTTTTTTAATCTTTCTTTTTAGATTTATTTATTTTGTGGGTGGAAGTACACTGTCCATCTCCTCAGACACACCAGAAGAGGGCATCAGATCCCGATGCAGATGGTTGTAAGCCACCATGTGGTTGCTGGGAATTGAACTCAGAACCTCTGGAAGAACAGTCACTGCTCTTAACTGTTGGGCCATTTCTCCAGCCCCAGGATAAGTCTTATGTTTCTTATACATTAAAGTTGAAAACATGACAGGAGATCTCAGCATTATATCTGACTTCAATACTTTGTAAACTTTAGTAAGGAAATTTTCAAATAAATGAAAATATAACAAACCAAAATTAACCAGACTCAATTTCATGAAACTCAGTTGGCTTCCCTACAGTTAGAACAGGTTCTCAAGACAGGGGTTGAAGTGTCAGAATAAATTTAACATTTTCAGTATCAAATGTTTTTTGCACTCATTCACCCCCCACCCCAAACCAAAAGATCCATGGCAAAATCACAACAAGAAAATAACCAGCCCTATATACATTTTGATAATCATATCCATCATCTGCATTCAATCCTTCCTCATCCCTTGTAGTTAGGCTTTCTTGTGTTTTATCACATTATAACATACTCACATGTACAATTCTTCAAATATATACATATATCATTTGTTAGATTCTGTACATAATGAAAAAATGGAGATATTACTTCAGACATTGTATGACCTTGCCTAATATTTTATATTTTCCATTCCTCCATTTTTCTGAAAAATTTAACTTCATTTTAACGTGTTGAATAACATTAATGTAAATATCATTAATGTTAATATTATTAACTACCTTTTAATTTTAAGTTGGTATAACACATCATATATGTACATATTTACATATACATTTACATATAAGTTTAGAAGTAGTAGCATGTCTTCTAAATAACAATCTTAAACTCAGAATAATTATTAACATACTTCAAGCCTTACAAAAGTTTTAGATTTCCTCTAGATTTAAAATACTCAGTGATTATAGGCATTGGGTTTGAAAGTCAGACTATCAGCCTCTTAGAGGAGTTTTCCACATGGCTTTTTAAAATTCTTTTTAGAAATCTATTCTTTCAAAATCATACCTCTCACAATGAAAACCAAATTGAAATAGTCTCTGGCAGCCCTCTGAAGTTGTTAAGCAACTACGTGAGAAGAAGTGTGATTTCAGAGAATGAGAGAAAGTTGTATTGACATAACCTAAATTCAGTTAGAGATTATCTGAATGGATCATCAAAAGCAACTGAAATTTGAAGATGAATAAAAAACAAATAGAAATTGATTTTAAATTAAATTATTGAAGACTATAATTCATACCTTCCTTTGGCAGGGTACAATTGTTACCTGGAAACATGCCTGCAGATTTCTCACATGTAAATGATGCATTGAAATACCAGCGGTAGATAAGTTGTGCTCACCACCTCTCATAAGCATCCTGGAGGAGCAATGTACAATGGCAGTGCATCCAGGGTGGTTAGGAACAATTCTTATGGGATTAAACTCAACTCAGAGATTTTGAATATTTAAACAATAACTTCATATCATCTCATTTTTGTTTCTAGAGTCTTCTATTTCAAAGAAAATGGTGAATATATGGGTGAATTGAGCATTGTGACTATGATATAATTCTGTGAACTTATTATGTGGTCTTGTCATAGAAGTATATAAACAAGACAGCAATTTCAGAAGTTTTGCAATATTATTTCTATAAATACTTAGGTCATTCTATTTATATTTCATAGTCATTTTATATGTAAATACCACGAAAACCAAAAAACCCAAACTATTTCCCAAAGCATAATTGGGGTATTTATTTGCATATATAATGGTAATACATCTAACAATCTATCTTTGTATTCAACAAATACATATCATGTAGTAACAGAATATTATTTTAAAGCTTTAGACATTATATACCCCTAAAGTATAAAGATATAAGGAAATGCTAAGCAGAATTCACCTTTAAGATTAATAAAATAACTCCAGGTTTACTTTTAAAACTTGGGTCAATTACATAATCCTAACATTAACTGTAATAAAATATATGTTACATATTATTATAAGTATAAACTTTTGGACATGTTTTATAGCAAAAAATGGTGATTGCTCTCACAATGGAAATGAAATAGGTTTTTCTTGATGGTGCACTGTAAGTCTACTCCCTTGATTTACAGTATCTGTGCATGATATCCTTTCATTAGTTTATACAAATCTCTGGACTGACAAACTGGTTCTTATTCATAAGGAACTGCCTTGGAGCTATGCACTCTAATTAATCAAGGTCATTTGAATACATTTTGCACCAAGCACCTAAAGCTCAGAGTGCCACTCTGTGTATTTATCAAATCACTAATCAATATGCTGCACCACAGTCACAACCAGGCTTTCAGCTACCCGAGGATGCCATATGAATTAGAACTGTTCAAGCTGTCATATGCATAAACAGAATTAGTGCATGCCATTAAATTTCATGGGACAGGGCAATGAGATGTGTTTTAAATAGAAAGAATCACCATCAGTATTTTAGTTAAGTTTAAAATGCCTCGTTTTAAACTTTCACAAACCTTGTATAAAGCTGGCTTCGATTTCACTTTCTTTCTCCAACATATTACCTCCACTCTATTGGTAAAGTAATTTATTCCATCCTCTGTGGAGAGCCAGGATCTTATTTGCCAGCATATTTATCTTTCCTGCCACTGCACTGTCATTCATCTGCAATCTCCACGGAGGACCAGACCTGTGCAGAATTGCAATTAGGATTGATTCAACTAAATCCAGGCCACAGAGCTGGTGCTGACAGGGTGACCTCAAGAGAATTTAAGATGTGAGGTTAGAAAACACAGAGAGAGTAAAAGAAGTTATTTAAACCCACAATTCATTAGGTTTTCTGTTGCTTGTTATAATTAGATCAGAATGAGCATGGCTTTTTTTTTTCTTTTCATTTTCAGAATGATTGTGAAAAAGTTAAACAGCTTTTTAGCAATTTTGGAAACATAAAGAAAATAAATGCATGCAAATCTCTGTGTTGAGACTGTAACAGCCATTTGTAAAGAACAAAAACCCGATTTCCACTGCACTTGTACACCTTAAGGTTTCTACTCCATGTGGGGAACTAAACACAATTCATAGTGCCACAGATGAGCTGCTCAGCTGCCATATCCTTGCGGGATAGATCTTCTGGTCCTCAGCAGTTCCAACTTAATCCCCAACGAAGCCTTACCTAGATGTTACTTAAATGGTCTGATAGAATATCCTAAGTAATTCTCCATTCAGCTAGATAGTTTTGTGATTTCAAAAGGCAGTAGCTGCAAGTACGGTAATAACCTAAGAGTATTTCTTCCGACCTGTCACATATGACAGGCCATATCAATCCTGAGTCTCTACACTTTACATTAGGAGTCACCTATTATCGATGACCTGTCGTCTTCCTGCTTATACAGAAGGGAAAGGCGAGGTTGCCGTTGGGAAATGAGTCAAGTTTCCTCTGCAAAGTAAAAAAGGAAATTGGAAATTGGAGATGGAAAATAACAGTGGCTGAGTAATTTTCCCTCAGGAGATTTCTTTACTTTTACTTTTCCTCTTGGGAAACAAAACTTTGCTCTCCCAGAGAGAAAATGTTGAATGAACAAGAACAATTTGATTTATTCTAATAAGGAAAATGAGAACATCAGAGAAAGCAAAAGTCAATAAAGAAAAATTAAACTGAGCAAACGACAGGATTATTTTCTTAGGTGAGTAGAATTGGGCATGAGGTGTCAAGATTCTCTTTGTGATTTTCGGTAAAACCAAGTCATTTCAAGTAAAGGGGATAAAAAAATGCCCCAACAGTGTGGTCAAAAAAAGTATCATAATGAAGAATAGTATTTTAAGATTTTTAAAAGTACACTACAATTAATTTTGTGGGGCAAAGAATAAGGAGACCTATTTTCCCTTGTGAAAACTACACTTTTGTTGTAAAAGAAACTGTCATAAGCAGTTCATCTGAATTTTCTCCATCCTAGGTAAAGAAAACTACTGAAATGATTGTTGACAGTTTGCATTCAATTACAGAATTAAACATACAAATTAAGAAGGCTTATGATCTTATTCAAAATGTCTTGTGTGCCTTTGCTAAAATCATAATTTTTGTTGAATGAAAGGAGGATGCCATACTACATATGATGCATATACATGCATACAGACATACATATATACATATATACATACCTTTTGAAGAGTGCTTATCGATGTTGCTTTTTAGAAGCACTACCATCATTAATAAAAGAACATGATAATGTTTGTCATCATGGCACCATCCGTATAATCTCACCATCAGACAGAAATTTTGCCTATTAAATATATGGAATGAAGGCTTTGTAATTGAAGCAGTAAGAAAAGAAACATGAAATACTAAATATTATCAAGATTCATGACCATAGTCAATATGTTTGTGTCTATTTAAAAGAGAGGATTATTTCCTCTTTCAACTGTTCCTGTCAAGTATTCAGAGGTCCCACCAGAAATGAAATTCAGAAGCAGTTAAGACACTTAGGCAGTTACGAGGATGATTCTTAGTTTCATAGCAGGGATACTGCTCTGTAAATACCAAGACTCTCAGAGATGAGGTTAACCAAATATTGACTTAAAGTACAAAATAGAACCTTTTCCAATTGAGCCTCCGGGCCTATGAGTAGCAGCTCAATGATAGAGAGCTTTACTGGCACATGTGAAGTCTTGGTTTGGACCTAGCTTGGCCCTGAGAATAATGAATGTTTATGATATATACATATCTCATATATATCATACCTATAACAAGAAGTATGCCAGTTTAGTTTTTTATAACATTGTCGTTTCAAAAATAAGATATGTAATATCTTATTATGATAGGAAAATACCAAAATTAGAATCATAGTGATATGTTTCTGAATTCATAAATATTTAATCTAACTATTTTTCTCTTCTTAGTCATATTCATATTAAGGAAAATAACAGCTAATAGTAATGTTAAGAAATTACAGCAGCTAAGTTTTGTATATATATACATATATATGTATATATACATATATATAATATTTCTTATTCTTTAAAACAATATTCTATTATTAGGTAACTACCATGCTCTAGACAGATTTGTTCATTGGAATAATTTTTAGCTGTATTTCAATTGTGGTCTTTTAAAAAATAGTGTAAGTTCTTTCTGATATCATGTAGTAGATCAAAAGGATTAGTCAGAAATATTACTTACTTTATGGCTTTTTATTTTGACTTTTCTATGTACATGGTCAATGTTACTTGCATTGCGTGAAGTGTTTTCAGATTACCTCATGTTCATACTCTGATGAATGTTCAGGTGAATATGTCCTAGAAACAACACTGCACACTACAGCTTTTATCCATGGAGTGACCTGGCTGGGAACTATAAATCTATCTTCATGCTTCAGTGACTTATTTGTTTTATTTATTTATTAGTTGTTTGAGAATTTCATATAGTACATTTTGCTCAAATGCAATCCCCCCAACTCATCCTAAATCCATTCTCACTTCCCTGTCATCCCTCTTTTATGCACTTTTTCTTTGCTTTTAACTCATCAAATTCAATTTGCACTCCTTACATCCTTATGAACATATGGTTTTTCCCAGAGCTTGCTCACACTCTTAAAAAGATCTGACTCTGTCTTTTCCAGCAGTGATCAATTACCAAGAGCTCTCAGAGAGAGATGAGACTTCAGGCCCAACTCCTCTCTCTAAATTGGAATTTTGTCAAGTTTGAGCTTGCACACATTTTGTGCATGGTGTCTTAATAATTGCTGTTAATTCAATTTTGTAGTTTCTCTGCAGTGCTGGGGAAACACTGGATCCTTATAATCACCTTTATGGTTAGATTGAGTAAGTTGATTGTAATTATAGTTCTTAGTGAAGACTTTTTGTCCCAGAAGGAATTAGTTCAAGTTTGTGTCTCGTCTATTGCATCTATCACACACACACACACACACACACACACACACACACACACACATATATTAACCTTAAGTTGGTTACTTTTCCATTGCTGTGAGAAAACACCATGATTAAGGCAATGTGTAAAGGGATTTATTTTGGCTTCATGCTCCAGGAGGTTAAGAGTCTATAGCAGCAGACAGGCATGGCCACGCTCAGTTTTAACTAGGTCTCGTTTGGAAGGTGTTGTGCAAGATTCCCCACTTCTAGCTCAGGATATCTTGGTAATTAATGCTTTTCATAGATGAAGATTCAGTTTTCTTTAAGAATGTGACCCCTGTTTGGTTAACCAAGCTCTAATACAAGTCTCCACATCCAAAAGTACATAGGAAGTACCAACTGGAGTCAATAGTTTTAAAAATAACTAAAAGGAGATACAAAATTGGACAAATAGGAAAGTAAGGATAGAACTTGTGGAAGTTGAGAGAAAAAAGATAAAGATGATCAAAATATACTGTGCAAAACCCTCAATTAATAAAAATTAAAACAAAAGAGATATTTGTGATATAAAAGGACATATTGGTAAATACAATTTACTTCTTTTTTTCTAAGCCTGTTAGTCTATTTCTCTCTCCATGTTTCTGCATGTCGGTCTGTCTCTGTGTCTTGGTCTTTGTCTGTGTATGTGTGCATGTGTTTGTGAGTATGTACATAGAGAAATAAAAAGGGAGATACAACTACAAGTAAGGGAGCCTAAAATATTCTCATTTATCAAGAAATAGTAGCAAGAAAAAGAAAAACTAACGAGAGAGATAAGTCCAGTTAGAAGTTCATTGAATATTTGAGGCTTCAATAAATGTGTATACTCAGAAGAAAATTGTATCCCTATATCTGAAACCAGTTGAGAACAACAGAGCATTGTGATGCATGCTGTGTTCCCAAAACTTGTGACCCAAAAAGAAAGAGTGTAGTTCTAATTACAAAGAGAAACAAAGGAAAGAAAAGAAAGGTGTTCTTAAGCAGGGGTTAGTATTCAAATGTAGAAATTATTTCAGAAGTTTCACAAGTCCAGTTAGATAATTAAAATAGTCAACAATATGCTGTTCTTGAAAAATCACCAATGGCCTTGGGAAGACCAATTGGCCATGGTGTGGGATAAAGTAGAATAAATGATTAGTGCATTTAACAGGAGGTAATGTAGTATAGATATCAGAATTATAGCATAAATTATTAACAAGGTATTATGGCAAAAAGAAAGTCAATGCATCTCTTAACCTAGTGGAGGATCTCAAGAGAAATATCTAACCCATCTTAATCTCTCAGGAGCAGAAAGTGTTACTAATAGTTCCACATTACCAATACATTTAGATTTACATTTGAAACACTATTGAACTTAAAAGATGAGCTAAGACCGAGAATATTTCTGATAAGTCCTTTAAGCCAAAGCTTTTTTGTAGTAAAGTATAAAAATAGAAGCAAAACAGAAGTTATAGTCAGTGACTCAGTCAAAAGAATATTAAAAAAAAATAAACCATGCTTTGGAAATGTGAGTATATTGTCCATTCCTGTAAAATGACATTTGTTCAAAGTGGAGAAGTGATTTCCCTAGGCAAGAGGGCAGCTGAACAACTTCTATAAAGAGTTAAAAGAATTCCACAGATCACAGTACCCCTTCGAAAGAAAGAAAATACAGAAGAAATCCACAGCAAAGAATTATTAGGATTAACAAACTCAAAGAAAACTAAGTTTAATAGAGAATAGGCCAAGGCAGAGTTTGGACTTACTTGGGAAATTATAACTCCATGCTTATTTGTACAAATAAGTTATTACTTTGGTAAACTATCTAAGGAAATCAATGAGAGAAAGGTGGATAATTAAATCTTTTTAGGGATTTATAAAAAATAAAACAACAAAATGAGCAAAATAGAACCACAAGTACACAAGTAGAATATAGCCTCAGAATAAAACCAAAAGGTTTGAGAAATGATCATGACAACTCTGAAAATAACAGAGTAGCAGACCCAAAGCAGGTGTGTTTGAGGCAGGGTAAATTCAAAAGGCCAGAAAGATGCTCAGGGAATTCACTGAAGAAGTGGAGAGAAAGAAAGCAACACTGTCCTCAAGAGCCACTACCAAATGACCAAAAACACTGGTAAATTCGATTTGTCATCAAAAACTGTACATGAGCTACATAAAATTGGCATTCTTATTTCTTTAAACACATCTGAAAATCAAAGGGAAGGATGCTAACAAAAGTTCTGGTGTACATAAGTTGTTATTTTAAACAACTTTCCATGTATCTTCCTTTTTTGGTAAGCCTATTTCTTAGTTGAGTTACAGTTCCAACTCCCTGCCCAAAAGAAAAGAATAAAAACTATATATCAAAGATATTGTTTTACTAGCAAAAGTTAATTTAAATTGTTAAATTTTGCATACTAATCAATGGGTTTTAACAAGAAAATTTCATACTCATCTGTCGTTGTTGTTTGTTCAACAGTCCCTCTCATCCAGGACCTTCCCCAATACCTGTCCTTGTGTACCCTGTTTACCTCTCCTTTCTTCAGTTCTATCTACCTGTCAGGCAGCCTCCCTCTTTATTTAATGTCATATATATTACTTTACTTTCCTCTCGTCCCTTGAGCTGTGGTGGCAGAAGTAGGATGCTGACACACATAGTATGACCATAGGAATCAGAAAGATAGCAATGCAAAGTGTCTTTGTTCCTCCTCTTCATTTTTCAGTCCAGGAAGCTAACCCAAGGGATTATGCCACCCACATCCATCTGTTAAAATTGTCAATAACAGTCCTCTCCGACAAGTCTGAAGGTGAGTCTCTAAGGTGATTCTAAGTCTAGTCAGGTTGAGAATCAATACGAACCAGCACAAGATCAATTCATTGGACTGAAAACCCATATACTTTGTTTTGTTTTGTTTGTTTGTTTTTAAGGATAAATAAAGTTCCATACTTTTTCCATGATTTCTTTGGTGGATTGGCACTTGGGCTGGTCCTGTTTAATGACTATTCTGAATAGTGAAGCAGTAAACAAAGATCCGAAGAAGACAAGTCAGTGTGTTGTAAATAAATTCCTAAAAATAAAATAAATCCCATTTATTAATGAAAATGCCCAATATTTCATACACTATAGATATTTCACATAATTATAAGGAAAGAACTTGTCCCATAAAAATCCATTTTGAAAACTGAGTAATTTGAAAATATTATCATATAATCTTTCCAATATTGCACAAACTTTTAGCCCAAAACCTATCAATTTTGGATTACTGAATCCATATCAAACATCTCTGGTTATTTATAATTTTTCAAAAAATATATCAAGAGAACATAATTCTGTGTGAAGTTTCTGTTACTGAGTCAATATTCTCATTGGGAAGACAAGGCCTGTGTGCCCAGAGCCACTTGAAAGTTCTCATCTGTGGAGGTGTTAGTCCCAACAGGAAATTTGCATAAAAGTTGCATGGCATATCATCGTTCACATCACAACATTTCATCCCTGGACTAGGGCATTCAAAATGTTCTTGCATGCAAAATGTTTATTCTCCAGTTGTGGTCATAGGAATAAAAATCTAAACTTAATCCATATGAATATTATTGATTTTTAAAATTGTATGTTGTATGTGTTTGCCTGTGTGGGTGCATATGTGTATGTGAATGATAGTGAACAGAGTTTAACATTTGGTTTTTAATGACTCTTTATCCTGTGTTTTGAGATAAGATTTCTCACTGAACTTGTAACTCACCAATTCAGGCAGGTTAGCTGTCAACCAATCTTAAGGATTCTCTATTTATCTAGCATGATGATTACAGATATGTACCACCATACTCAATATTTTAAATGGATATTGGTGATATATGGCAGTACACTAGAGCCCTCATGTCAGCTTCTGTGACCAG
The DNA here is from genome assembly GCF_008632895.1 of Mastomys coucha. Classification (NCBI taxonomy): domain Eukaryota; kingdom Metazoa; phylum Chordata; class Mammalia; order Rodentia; family Muridae; genus Mastomys; species Mastomys coucha. The sequence continues at coordinate 64,152,754 of NW_022196912.1, forward strand.
AACCAGATTGAATGCTATGCTAGACTTCTGTGGCAGCTTGATATCATGCCATCTGCTCACAAAGGGTACAGAAATTTCCTAGTAAAGATAAGTGTGACTTTTGGTCATCATCTATACCCCAGAACAGGATCAAGCACAATTTCTTTACCAATATTAAACTGATTCACCTGTTTGAGATATATCATGGAGTTTCCTTTTTTAGTTCTAATGACTTATTTCAGAAAGCATCATCAAAAGAACATTCAAAGACAAGCCTTGATAAATAGGAACCTACAATTCATACTAATTGATTGCCTTATTGAATTTCTGATTGAATCATTGTATGTTCATTCCATCATGAAATTGAAAAAGAAAAAATGAAATTTCAAAGCTTCTAAAGCTTCATTAGAGGTTATCTTTTTTATATTTGTCATTTTTTTCCTCAAATTTTTCTACCTATATAAACCCCTTGATTATTCATACATTTCATATTTCATATAGCAAATAATTCATAAATATCCAGTTTTGGACTCTGGATTCATATTGAACTCCTAAAAGCTATCACTCTTCAGTTGAACATCTATTTGAGAGTTTAGACATAAAGTTTTAAATATGTATTCAATCTTCCTCTATATAATTTAAATTTTCTTTTCTTTTAGTCTTACAAATTCATTTTATTATTTGGTATATGCAACATGCCATATTATGGCTTAGAAAAGATCAGTGAATGAAAAGAGGGGACAAGAAAAAAGACCAGTGCTATAGGCAATGGTTTAGAAGGCCATTTTCTTAAAATTAGAGTAATAAATAATTGTGATTTATGCCAGGGTTATAGTAGAGGTCTGGGTGTGTTCTCATGATACAACCTATGGTACTTTCTCATAGACAGTACATAAATTAATAACTAGAGGACTAGAGAGTGGGCTAAGCAGTTAAAAAGACCTTCTGCTCTTGCAGAAGACACTGGTCTTGTTGCAAGCATTAATATGTAGTACTAGCCACTGTAATGCCAGTCCCAGAATATTCACAAACTTCTTCTGGCTTCCTCCAGCACTACACACTTGTGGTTCACATAAACATATGCAGGCAGCACTCATACACATAAAAATAAAAAAGTACTTTTCTGAAACAGAATTTTGCTATGTAGATCTGGACATTTTAGAACCCACTTTGTAGACAAGGCTGACCTCTAACTCACAGTGATATATCTGGTCTACCTCCCCAATCAATCTTAGTGCTGGAATTAAGGGTGTGTGCCACTCTGCCTGGCTAAATAATTTTTAATGAAGTGTACGGAACACCTAAGAGATAATTCAAATATGATGTAATTAATATTTAGTATTTAAACAAAGGTAATTATGAAATTGCATTTACTGAGTAATAAAGATTGCCAGAGAAAGAGGTGTTCGTAAAGATCATTGTCGCCGCCTCACCGACCAGCGGAAATAAGGAGACGAACACGAACTCTTCTCCAAGCATTTTATTCAGGAACCTTGTACTACTGAATCATTCATTCATTTCTCATTTTCTCTCTCTCCCAGCCCCCAGCACTCGCGGGTTAAATACTTTCACTGGTCCCAATCAGCATCGGCTATGCAGCAAAGCATAATAGGCTGCAGGAAAACATGCCAGCTTGCATCACCAACTGGAGGCACTCAGCTTTTCCAAATAAGGGCTTGTTTATCGCAATGCTTTCTGCTCTGGCCAGAGGCCAGGCACCATATTTAGGGTAGCAGCTGCGGCTCTCCACAGATCATTGTAAGGGCTCATTATTCATGAAGAATAATAATCCAGACTCAAATGGTATTCATGAGCAAAGAGTATTTGTTCTACAGAGAACCTGCATACAGGATTAACAATACATCGGATAGAAGACAGTGGTGTGACCTGTGCAGGGACAATTTAAAGACCCAACAAAGGAAGAGAACTTCAGAACTATCGAAGCAAAAGTACTCAATAAAATTCACACAAACAAAATCAAAGAACACATCAAAATGATGATCCATCATAATCAAGTAGGCTTCATCCCAGGGATGCATGGATGGTTCAATATATGAAAATCCATTCACACAATCCACTATATAAATAAACTCAAAGAAAAAAAACACATGATGACCTCAGTAGATACTGAGAAAACATTTGACAAAAATTCAACACCTCTTTATGGTAAAAGTCTTGGAAAGATCAGGAATTCAAGACCCATACCTAAACATAGTAAAAGCTATATACAGCAAACAAGTAGCCAACATCAAACTAAATGGGGAGAAACTTGAAGCAATCCCACTAAAACCAGAATAGACAAGGCTGTGCATTCTCTCCTTACCTATTTGATATAGTGCATGAAGTCCTAGTCAGAAGAAACAGATAATAAAAGGAGGTCAAAGGGATACAAATTGGGAAGGAAGAAGTCAAGTTATCACTATTTGCAGATGATATACTTAAGTGACCCCAAAAATTCCATCAGAAAACTCCTAAACCTGATAAACAACTTCAGCAAAGTGGCTGGATATAAAATTAACTCAAACACATCAGTAACCTGACTCTACTCCAGGGATAAATAGAATGAGAAAGAAATTAGGGAAATGACAACCATTACAATAGTCATAAATAATATATAATACCTTGGTGTGACTATAACCAAGCAAGTGAAAGATCGATATGACAAGAACTTCAAGTCTCTGAAAAAAGAAATCAAAGAAGGTCTCAGAAGATGGAAAGATGCCCTATGCTCATGCATTGGCAGGATTAATATAGTAAAAATGGCCATCTCGATAAAAGCAATCTACAAATTCTATGCAATCGCCATCAAAATTCCAACTCGATTCTACATAGATTTAGAGGAATTTGCAAAATGATTTAGAATAGGAAAAAAAACAGGATAAAGAAAACTATCCTCAACAATAAAAGAACTTTTTGGGGGAATCAGCATCACTGACCACAAACTGTATTATACAGAAACAGTGATCAAAAAAAAATTGTATGGTATTGGTACAGAGACAGGCAAATCAATGAAATAGAATTGAAGATTCAGAAATGAACACACATACCTATGGTCAATTGATCTTTGACAAAGGAGCTAAAATCAGCCAGTGGAAAATAAAGACATTTTCAACAAATGGTGCTGGTTCACCTGGAGGTCAGCATGTAGAAGAATGCAAACCCATCCATACTTACATCCGTGAACTAAGCACAAGTCCAAGTGGATCAAGGACCTCCATATAAAACCATATACACTTAAACAAATAGAAGAGAATGTGGGGAAGAGCCTTGAACACACAAGGCACAGGAGAAAATTTTTTGAACAGCAATGCCTTATGCTCTAAGATCAACAATAGACAAATGGGAACTCATAAAATTGAAAAGCTTCTGTAAGGCAAAGGACACTGTCAATAGGACAAAACATCAACCAACAGATTGGGAAAAGATCATTACCAATCCTACATCTGGTAGAGGGCTAATATCCGAATACAAAGGGCTAATACAAAGAACTCAAGAAGTTAGACTCCAGAGAACCAAATAACCCTATTTAAAAATGAGGTATAGAGCTAAACAAAGAATTCTCAGCTGAAGAATACTGAATGGTTCAACATACTTAGTCATCAGGGAAATGCAAATCAAAACAACCCTGAGATTCCACCTCACACCAGTCAGAATGGCTAAGATCAAACACTAGATGCTAGCAAGAATTTGGAAAAAGAACACTCCTCCATTGCTTGTGGGATTGCAAGCTGGTACAACCACTCTGAAAATTAGTCTGGCGGTTCCTCAGAAAATTGACATAGTCCTACCTGAGTAACTAGCTATACCACTCCTCAGTATATACCCAGAAGATGCTCCAATACATACAGTACAATACAAGGACACATACTCCACTATGTTCATAGCAGCCTTATTTATAATAGCCAGAAGCTGGAAAGAAGAATATGTCTTTCAACAGAGGAACAGATACAGAAAATGTGGCATATTTACAGAATGGAGTACTACTCAGCTATTAAAAACAATAACTTCATGAAATTCTTAGGGAAATGGATGGAACTAGAAAGAATCATCCTGAGTGAGATAACCCAATCACAAAAGAATGTACATGGTATGCACTAACTGATAAGTGGATATTAGCCCCAAAACTCAGAATACCCAAGATAACAATTCACAGATGACATGAAACTCAAGAAGAAGGAATACCAAAGTGTGGATATTTCTGTCCTGAGAGGGGGAACAAAATACTTACAGGAGAAAATATGTTAGCCAAGTGTGAAGTAGAGACTGAAGGAAAGGCCATCTAGAGACTGTCCCACCTGTGGGCCCTTCCCATATACAGACACCAAACGCAGACACTATTGCAGGTGCCAAAAAGTTCTTGCTGACAATAGCCTGATAAATAAAGATGTGGATGCTCACAGCCAACCATTGGACTGAGCACACGGTCCCCAATGGAGGAGTTAGAGAAAAGGCTGAAGGAGCTGAAGAGGCTTACAATCCCATAGGAAGAACAACAATGTCAACCAACCAGACTCCACCAAGCTCCCATGGAATAAACCAACAACCAATGAGTACACATGGAGGGACTCAGGGCTCCATCCACATATGTAGCAGAGGATGGCCTTGTCTGACATCAGTGGGAGGAGAGGCCCTTGGTCCTGTGAAGGCTTGATGCCTCAGAGTAGAATACCAGCACAGGGATGCAGGAATGGGTACGTGGGTGGGGGAGCACCCTCAGAGAAACAGGGGGTACATGGGTATGGGATAGAGACTTTCTGGAGGAGAAACTGGGAAAGGGGGTAACAAATGAAATATAAATAAAAAATCCTATTTAAAAAAGAATATTGATAATAAGGAAATACTTTCCAGAAACAAACAAAATAAAATAAAATAAAGCTAGTTAGGGTAAGAGTTGGTGACTTTTACCTTTCTTTCCCTTGACTTGTTGGTTATATCTCCAGGAGTATGGGTGCCTTTGTGTTTGGTTAAGGTTCAGGGGGACTGTGGGGATTTTGGCTGACTAACTATAGCTATGCTCAAACTAGGTGACGGGGCAGCTTCTGTCGCTACTGATTGTCTGCATGGTTGGCTCAGACTAGGTGGTGGGACAGCTTTCTGACTGGTAGACCATGAGGAGTGGTTTTTCCTGGAGTTAACTTTTGTTTTGTTTTGTTTTGCTTTTAATTTACTTTTTCCAGTATGGAAAACAGAAAATTAGGCATTGTCTTCTAAATTGCAAGTTTGCAGCCCATCAAGTTGCCTATCAAGGAGTCAGCCTGGCTCTGACTTAGTCTTCCCATTATGAGTTAAGTTTGTAAGATGCAATACAGACACACCTGTTAGACACTCAAACAGTGATACTAACAAGTGATTGTAAACATGGACATGTGCTCAAATAAAAATCCCAGGTTGGGGTGTGTCTCTGCTCCATACTTTGTCTCCATATTTCCTCCTGTGAGTATTTTGTTTCCCCTTTTGAGAAGGACCAAAACATCCACAATTTGTCCTTCCTTCTTTAGCTTCATGTGGTCTGTGAGTTGTATTTTGTGTATTTCAAGCTTTTTGGCTACTATCCATTTATCAGTAAGTACATACCATGTGTGTTCTTTTGTGATTAGGTTACCCCACTCAGGATGATATTTTCTAGTTCCATCCATTTGCCTAAGAATTTCATGAAGTCTTTGTTTTTAACAGCTGGGTAGTACTCCATTGTGTCAATGTACCACATTTTCTATAACTATTTCTCTGTTGAAGGACATCGGGATTCTTTCCAGGTTCTGGTTATTATAAATAAGGCTGCTATGAACATAGTCGAGCATGTATCCTTGCTATATGTTGGGGCATCCTTTGCGTATATGCCCAAGAGTGTTTCAGCTTGTTATAGCTATCTTCTGAGAGTCTCTGCCAGTACAGAGGCAAATGCTGACTGCCAACCATTGGACTGAGCACAAGGTCTCCATTGGAGGAGTTAGAGAAAGGACTGAAGGAGCTGAAGGGTTTTACAATCCCATAGGTAGAACAACAATATCAACCAACCAGACACCCCACAGCTCCCAGGGACTAAACCACCAACCACAGAGCAGACATGGAAGAACCCATGGCTCCAGCAGCATATGGAGCAGAGGATGGCCTTGTCAGAAATCAGTGGGAGGGGAGGCTCTTGGTCCTGTGAAGGCTCGATGCTCCAGTGTACGGGAATTTGAGGGAGGGGAAGCAGGAGTAGGTGGGTGGGTTGGCAAACACCCTCATAGAAGCAGGGGAAGGGTAGTGGGATAGGGGACTTCCAAGGGGGAAAATAACATTTGAAATGTAAATAAAGAAAATATCCAATAAAAAATGAAAAAATCCATATTAGTTACATTTCTCCAGAGAAATAGAACATTTAAGGCATATGCAGGTAGCTAAATCATAAATGATACATAGGTGATAGATAGATGGATAGATAGGTAGATGATAGGTAGATAGATGATATATAGATATACAGATTTAAATACTTGTGTAGTTCAATAAGAGATCAAAGGCCCAGAAACAAAGGAACAAATAAATGTATTACAGTTTCAAAGCCAAGGGTTCGATTGGCAATAGGAAACTGCTTGACTAAGACCCAAGTGTGCAGCTGAGATATCAGGAACTCCATTGGTAGATTGCAGAGATAAATTAGAAGGTTCAAATGAAGAAAAGGGAACCCATTTTTCTCCTTTACATTCTTGTTCTGTTCAGTGTCTTGGGACAGGCAGAATGGTGAATCCAGTTTTTCTGGATCAACAAATTCAAACCCCAATTTCTCCTGAAAATACCTTTCAGGTTCATCCACACTTACATTTCATTTTCCATTTGTCATTCTAGTTTATTCAATTTGACACATAACAAGATATATAGAGAACCTATATGGAGAAAACAGCATAATGCTGACTAAAACCTCTAAACTAGGCTATAGAATTTTATGTATATGCATGTAAAATATGTTCTTATTGTAAGGGAAACATATTAATGAAGTGCAAATAACAAATATAAAAAGTGAAAACAGAACTATAGATATAAATTTATAGGTGATATTGGTGAGGGTATATGTGGTTTTATGTCTTCATTTCGTGACCGGTAAGAAAGACCTGAATGTGACTACTTCAGTCTAAAATACATTAAATGTCTTAAAACTCAACTGAAAAAAATTTGATCAACAAATACTAAGCTAATATAAAAGAAAACTTTGGCACATTAAGCCAGAGACCCAGGCGGCATCCACCATTTTCTCTCGGGTGAGGTTCTGAGACTGGAGCAGCCAGCCCAGCGGCGCCTTAAGCCAGAGACCCAGGCGGGATTTGCCATTTTCTCTCTGGTGAGTTTCTGAGACAAGAGTAGCCAGCCGGGAGCCACAAGCCCCACGACTCCCAGGGGAGCCGCAGGGCAGCAGGGACATGATCCTCT
>NW_022196912.1:64166613-64203681 GCF_008632895.1 Mastomys coucha
TTTTTTGGAGGGGAAACTGGGAATGGAGAAATTCGCATGTAAATAAAGAAAGTATCTAAAATAAAAAAAATAAAAAAAAAAAGAAAACTGTATTTGAGAGAAAAAATGTTCCATTAATTATTCAATTAAACTGCCATTTCTTCCTAAATTTTTTCATATGACATTTTCTCATTTCTTAATTTTCAAAACAATTAACAGAGTGTAATTAGAATTCAAAGAAAATCCATTTATATACAAATCATTACGCAGGCACTCTATTAGGTAAGAAACATGTGAGTTTTGTCTACAATCATCTTTAGATGATCTTCAACACTGACAGTAGTGACAATTTCAATAAGCTATCACTAAAAACATGTACATTTTCATCTATTGGGTCCAAACTTACTTTGTGTTTTACAGTGACTTTAAGTTTTTCAGCTGGAGAAAATCGTTCCTAAAGTCAGGGACCATGAGCTGGCACATCAAGAGGCCTGGTCTGACAGGTGAAAGTGCTGAGCATGGTGGTAAGTATATAAATGAGCTGGAGCCTTGCTGAAGGCTGTGCAATCAATCTCACTTTGAAATGGATGGCTATTCTTGATGATAGTTTTTGTTTGTGTGCTACTCAATTGAATCTGTAAGGATAAGTACAGCTTAGAAATACGCTCTGAATTTCTCTTATCGTAGACAATCTAACATCTTAGGAATAAACTGATTTTTAGAAACTGAATTTATTTAATCTATCAACATCAAACTAATAAGTCATAGGGGGAAAAAAGGTAAAAAAAAAAAAAAAAGCACATTTGCCTTCGATTAGTTTTGAATTATACACAGCCAGAGCATCTACAGTGCGACATGCATCAAACTATGTACATTTCTAAGCTCATCTCTATCTTGTCAGTAAAACCATGATCTTCCCAGCTTAACATTACTGTAAATGAGTACCAAGTGTTCTACAATTTTAATTATCCTTTGCACTCTTATCATTACTCTAGTGAAAAATATGAAATATATGTTCATGATGAATTCTCTAGAGGCAAATTTGGTGGAAAAAAATTCAGTGAGATAATTTACATATTGGAGAATTCTTTAGAATTACAGAAATCCTATGTAGCCCTTTTACAGATATAAAGTCATATGTATAAAGAATGAATGAGTACTAATATGTTCAGACTAGGTGAAGAAGCATATTCAATCATTTGAAATAGAATATATGTTAATTATCTGATACAATAAAACTAAAATAGTAAGAAATAAAACTACAATATGAATGCTTAATATTTCTCAAGAAGTTTTCATTTTACCTCACTTTGGCTAATTGGATCATTTCCACATGAATGAAATACATGCTAAATTATTTACAGATAATTACATGGTGTGCTGTTGCTAAAATATTAAGACACAGTTGTCCCACAGGAAATATTGCCACAGACACATCATGAAGTGCATCACTGAAGGGGTTATGAAGAGGAGTTGATTAAAAGAGCCTACTGAAGCAAAGCCAATAGTATTGAAATTAATTTATTTTAAAGAATATTATAGGTTCCTTAATTTTTTTTCATGAATGGCAGCTCAAGTTTCATTCTGCCTAGTCTATAAACATGAACACCAACTTCATGTATACTTATAAGCAATATTTTGTTTTCCCTGCCCATTATCATAACTACTGTTGATCCAGACAATTTTGAAGACCATTAGGACTGAACCACACCCTTGTATTTAATAGCTTTAAAAACCAGGCACCCCAACTGGAAGTATATAATTACTGTTCTGAGGATTGGGAAGGGATTTACGTTTCTGTCTCTAAAAGGATATGCACCACTGTGAACTGCTCAGATGTTTAATTGATTCATATATGAGTGTAATACAATTGCTACATCGCAGGTAACTTTCTATACCACTGTCCCATCGTCTAAGAGAAAAATCAATCCAAGACAACTTCCAAGGAAAGCTATCTGTTTAATAAAGTTAATGCATAATGGAAAACATGCCTAAAATGTAAATTGGCATCATGTTCTTTCTGGCCAGGATCCACTCTACTCTGTAACAGTACTTCGTGTAGTTATTTTTCCTTTTATTAACTGTCCATTCTGACTCAAATACATTTTGCCTGCCTTCTATACTGCATTCTGCGTATATGTATTTCTTTTTTTCAGGGGAGATTTTACTTTCTGGGAACAGGTATAGGAAAGAATGATACTAAGAAAAGAAGGGATACTATTTGCCATACTTCAACTTGAGTGAGCCAGAATTTTGATTAATTATGCCAACATTAATATCGAAACAAGTATTTCATATCCTACTAATGAACATTGATAAATATGTTTGCACCTGGAATAATAGTTACAAATATTTTAGGTTCTGTGTTTTATAGATTGTGGGTATTAGTTAAATCAAATTTGCCTTATTTTTTTTAAAATAATAATTTTTGAAAAAAAAATAGAATTCTTTGCAAACAAACTTCTCAAACACCAACATCTCAAACAATTCACAGTTTCCTGTAAGATATACTATTTTCAGTTAATTTTCAAAAATATATTTGTCCTATATTCACAGAAAACTAAGATATGTGATCATGTTTTTTTGCCTTTCCCTCACTGCATTCCTGTCTTTTAAAGGACTGTCTCCTTTCAAAATCTAAAAGAGTTTCTGTGATCAAAACTCCACAGAATGAACAGGAATAGAGTCATTTAAATTAGGACATGGGTGTACTTTAGATGTAAATCTCTTATAAAAAGAAAATTGTAAACAACCAAAATGTATGTGAAGAGAGAACATTCCTAAAAGCAAAAGTATAATACAGAATGTGACTCTAATACTATGGAGGGATTTTCAAAAGTATTTGACTGCCTGCTAATTTTATAAGAATAGACTTGGGTGGAATTTTCTATGATTTTTTTCGAGAGCTCTATACAGGGTGAACATATTTGTTCATGACTCCCAAGAAAAGCCTTACAACACTCACCATATGTAACTGCAAAAGTGAGTTGTTTGGCATAAATTTCCACAGTTATAAAATTCTCTGCCCCTAGTAATTAATATTATTGTTTTTATTTTCATATATTTTATTAAAATTACAAGAAACTGAAATTATATAGCAGGGCTTTTTCTGTATCGGGCTGATTCCACTTAATAGAATTTCTTAGAGATTTACCCATTTGATCGCAAATAGAAGTTTCCCCTCTTTGAAACTTCAACAATATTATATTACATATGACAGACACATGTGATTTACATATGTACAACATAAGCTTAGAGTGTGAGAGCACTTGAACCACTGTCTTTGAAAAGAACACCACATTAATTGATCAAGAGTATTTGGTTGTTTCCATATCTTGATTATTCACTACATTTGTTTCTCTGTTCTTGTGACAAAAATATTTCAGCAAAAACAACTTAAAGGAAATAATCTTTATTTTAGTATATAGTTAAGCGTGCAGTCCATCATGTCATGGAAATCAAGGCTGCAGGAGCTTGAAGCAACTTGTTATATTATGTCCACAGTCAGAAGAGGATAACAACTGTGTGTGTTAGTGCTCATCTCACATCCATTCTCTCCTCTTACACAGTCCAGGATGTCTGAACTGTGTAATGATGGACCATGACACTGGCGAATAATGTTAATCAGAGGTAGGTCCTCTCACCTCGGTGAACGTAATCAACACAATATCTAACAGGCCTTCTCAGAGGCTCATTTCCTGGGTATTTCTAAATTATATCCATTTGACAATGAGCTACTATGGCATGAGCATAAATGCCCACGTCTTCCTAATGTGCTGTTTTCACCCTAACCTTTTATACAGTCAGTATAGACATCAGTATTATTTTTAGCTCAATGTTCTTGTCCACAACAGTTAGAACAGTTTAAATTTCCACAAATTATCTATTAGGGTGTCTTTCTCTGTATCTTTCTCAAGACTTGGTATTTTTATATTTTGATTTAATAGTTATTTGGACAGATGTGAGGCAATAGGTCATTGACATTTCAGCCCTTGTAGTCAGTCAAGTTTCTTTTTTTGTTTGTTTGTTTGTTTTTGTTTTTGTTTGTTTGTTTTTTGTTTTTTAAAAGTAGAGTTTCTCTGTGTAGCCCTGGCTGTCCTGGAACTCACTCTGTAGACCAGGCTGGCCTCAAACTCAGAAATCCAATTGCCTCTGCCTCCCAAGTGCTGGGATTAAAGGCATGTGCCACCACTGCCCGGTAAGTTTCTTTTCATGTACACTTTTATTATTTAGAATAACATATTTAGTTGCTTTGTCTACATTTACTCAGGTAATTAATTTACTGCAATTAAGTCATTTGAATTCTTCACTATTTTTATTATTCTCTCAAATAATATGAATCATAAGTATTTTGTCTTAAACTATAGACTGATCTTTCATATTATTTTCTTTATATAAGTTATTATTTGATCTAGTATTCTTGACGTTTGTTCCTGTTATCTGTACTTTTTAAATAATATCCAAGACGTCACAGCTGGGATGAGGGTCAAGAAATTGCTCTTGTCTTTTAGGAATTTCAAATTTACTTTGAATTGATTTTTGTGTTGAGCTTCACATTATAGTTTAATTTTCAATTTTTCTACAGGTAAATATGTGATTTTCCAAGCATGGTTTTTGCTTATTGTGGTTACTGAATGTCTTTATCAAAAAATAGGTGACTATAATTCATTTGGTTTAATCTCTGAGCTCTCAATTATGTTCCATTTATCAGTTTTAATAAGAGTACTGTACTACAAAAATAGTTCAACATTATAACATGTTGAAATAAAAAAATACAATGCCTCTTGGTAGATTTTTGTCCAAGGTGTATTTAGGTATTACAGCACTTTCATACTTCAATAAAACACATAAGAATTTGCTTTTATTTTTTCTGGGAAAACATCTATTACCTAATGGTTTTCTATTATATATAATATATAATAGATTTTTCTCTTATACAATACAGTTCCCCTACCTACATTTCTCACACACACCCCACCTCTCCTTTTCCCTGGATTCACTCCTTTGCATTTCTCATAAAAAAAAAAAAAAAAAAAAAAAGCAGGCCTCCAAAAGACAACAACCAAATATGACAAAGCAGTGTAAATAAGGCAAGGCAAGAGCCCCTCATACTGAAGCTGAGCAAAAGAACCTCAAAGGACAGGAAAAAAAACTATCAGACACACCTGCTTCCTTCCACTGATAAAAGTCTCATAAAAACACCAAGCTAATAGCCACAAGATAAAGAGGAATTGATGCAGACAATTGTAGGTCCTGTGCTTGCCACTTCAATCTTTGTGAACCCATTTGTCCCATGCTTAATGATTGAGTAGGCTGTGTTCTGAAGACTCCCACCCCTACATGCTCCTAGAATTCTTCTGTCCTCTCTTCCTCAGAGTTCCCTGAACCTAAGGGGAGGGACCCAATGGAGACCTGCTAACTAGATTCTCCCTCTGTATGAGTGCATGTGTGTGCATATGTATGTGTGCATATGTGTGTGTGTGTGTGTGTGTGTGTGTGTGTGTGTGTGTGTTAATATTTGGATTTGGGTCTCTACATCTATAACTATCTGCTTCCAGAGAAAAGCTCTTTAATGACTGGAAAAGGAACAAATCTATAAATATAGCAGAAAATCATTAGGATTCATTTTATTGATTTATTTGACCAGTTTTATTTGACTGTGAGATTTCCAGTCTCTCATTCCTGTTCACCTAAGCAGGATTGGACATTGGCTCCCTTTCCTGTAGTGGACCTCAAGTTAAATGTTGGCCACTCCCACAAATTCTACACTACTATTGACCCAGCATATTTTGCAAACCAAGTACATTATTGGTCAAAGTTTTTTTTTTTTTTTTTTTGGTTTTTGTTTGTTTGTTTGTTTAACTCTTTGTTTTTTTTACAGGTTTTGTATCCACATTTCACATCAAACAGATGTATATTTGTAGGCAGAACCATATCGATTTCTCCACTTTCAATGAGTTTGGTAAATACTGTCCTCAGAAATAAACGCCCCTGTCCATTTGCAGAGAGCAACCGTCTGTCTTAGTATCAACGTAGGTTGTTTAGGAATATCCATGAAGCCCCTTGACCAACAGCACAAACAGAAACCCAGTACAACTGCTGCATATCTAGCCTGAGTACAAGAGATGGCAAGTTGAGATTCCTTGTACTCTATTATTAGGAGTCCTTACTAGAATAACCCTCATAGATTACAGGAAGTTTCTACCATCTTGGGTTTCCACACTTCCTCCCCCCAAAATGTTCCTCAATTCCATGTATCTCTCCTCAAAAATTTCTCCTTCCATCCCATCCTCCTCCCACCCAGGAAAATAAAACCTGAATCCTCCCTGCCCAGCCCCACTTGCAGCCAGCCTACCTCCATCCTATAGTTTATTTATCCATCCCAGGGAGACCCATGTGTCCTCACGAGGCCCTTCTCTTTACCTAATCTTTCTGGGTATATAAATTATAGGTGGTTATCATTTACTTAATGGTTAATATCCACTTATAAGTGAATACATACCATATTTGTCTCTTGAGGTCTCAGTTACCTCACTCTGAGTGATTTTTTTTCATGATATCATAATTTTAAACAGCTCAGTAATACTCAGTTGTGTCAATGTAATACTTTTTTAAATGTGTTCTTTAAATGAAGAACATCTAGGTTTCCCAGTTTCCTGAGAGACTCTACCAGTGCCTGACAAATAGAGAACTGGATGCTCACAGGCATCCATTGTACTAAGCACAGGGTCCCCAATGGAGGAGCTAGATCAAAGGAGCTAAAGGGATTTGCAACCCCATAGGAGGAACAACAATATGAACCAACCAATACCCCAAGAGCTCCCAGGGACTAAACTACCAACCAAAGAGTACACATGGACAGACACATGGCTCCAGCTGCATATGTAGTAGAAGATGGCCTTGTAGGACATCAATAAGAAGAAAGGTCCTTGGACCTGTGAAGGCTCAATGCCCCAGTATAGAGGAAGGCCAGGATAGGGAAGCGGAAGTGGGTGGGTTATTGAGCAGAGGGAAGGGGAGTGTGGTACGGGAGTTCGGAGCAGAAATGAGGAAAGGGAATAATATTTGAAATGTAAATAAAGAAAATATCTAATATAAAAAGAGTAACAAGTCTGAAAAAGAAAATAAAAGAAAGCCACATGCCCTGTAGACAGATGGAGTATTCTTTGAGTATATATCTAAATGTAGTTTTGCTGAGCCGTGATAGATTCCCAATTTTCTGAAGAAGATACATATTGATTTCCAGAGTGGTTATAAAAGCTTGACTTCCCACGAAGAATGAATATATGTTCACCTTGCTCCACATCTTTACCAGGATGAGCTATCGCTTGAGTTATTGGTCTTAGCCATTCTGCAGGTATATGATAGAATCTCAAAGTAGTTTTATTTGCATTTCCTTGATGTCTAAATATGTTGAACATGTCTTTAAGTGTGTTGCAGCTACATGCGATTCCTCTACTAAGATTTCTCCGTTTAGATCTGAAACCCATATTTAAAATTGATTATTTGGTTTTATGATATCTAGTTTCTAGAGAGGTAGGTAGGTAGATAGATACACACACAGAGAGAGAGAGGGGGGGAGGATAGAAGTTATTAACCTTCTACTGTATATGGAGTTGGTTAAAAAAATCTTTAGGTTGTTGCATTGTCAAATTGCTTTGAAGAAGTTTCTCAGTTTCATTAAATCCAAGTTATTAATTATTAATCCCACTTGTGCCTATACCACTGAGCTCCATTCAGAAAGTCAACTCCTGTGACAATACATTAAAGGTCATTGTTAACTTACTCTTCCATCAGGTTCAGTGCCTGTCTGATTTTATCTTGAGCTATTAGATTCACTTGACGTTTAGTTTTGTCAAAGTCATAAATGCCGATCTATTTGAATTCTTCTAATTCAAACATCCAGGTTGACCAGTACTATTTGTTGAGCATACTTTCTTTATTGCAACATCTATATCTGGCATCTATATCAAAACTGAGGTGTGAATATGGGTATAAACTTATGTCTCAGTCTTTGATTCAGTTCCTTTCATCAATATGTCTGTTAATGCCAATACCATGTGGTTATTATTACTTTAGTTCAATATACAATTTTAAATCATAGATGGTGATAGCTCCCACAGTTCTTTTTTGTTGAGGAATGCTTTAGCTATCCTGTACTTTTTGGTTTTCCATATGAAGTTTAGAATTGTCCTTTTAAGGTTTAGAAAGAATTGTGTTGAAGTTTTCATGGATATTGCAATTGAATCTCTAGATTGTTTTAGATAAGATGTAGATCTTGACTATGTTAATTCTACTGGTGCATAAGCTTACAAGAAATTTATATCTTCTGCTTTTATTCAACTTTTTTCTTCAAAGACTTGATATCTTTATCATATGTGTCTTTCCATTGCTTGGTTAGAGTTACTTCCAAGATATATTATTTGAGGATATTTGGCAAAGTATTATTTTCCTGATTTCTTCTTCAGTCCATTTTCTTTTTTTTAAGTTTTATTGCATTATGATGAGAAAATTTACATGATTTGAATTTATCTGAAGTTGTTAACATTTAATAACAAATTTTAATTAAATAGAATTAAATCATACTTTTGTTTCCGTTTTGTACCCCAATTCCACCCAGAGAGCTCCCTTCAATACGTACAATATCTTTTTTGTCATATTTTTTCTTTTCTTTTATTTTTTTTCTTTTATTTTTATTTTTTTTTGATATTTTCTTTATTTACATGTAAATTTCTCAATTCCAAGTTTCCCCTCCAAAAAACAAAGAAACAAACAAAAACAACAAAAACAAACCCCTGTTGCCTCCCCCTTCCCCATGCCTGCCACCCCACCCTCTCCCACTTTCTGGCCCTGGCATTCCCCTACACTGGGGCACAAAACATTCACAGGGCCGAGGTCCTCTCCTCCTATTGATGATCGAATTTGCAATCCTCTACTATACACATGCTGCCTGAACAATCAGACCCCTCCATGTGCAGTCCTTGGTTGGTGGTTGAGACCCTGGAAGCTCTGAGGGTACTAGTTAGTTCATATTGTTGTTCGTCCTAAGGGGCTGCAAACCCCTCAGCTCCATTGGTCCTTTCTCTAACTCCTTCACTGGGGACCCTGTACTCAGTTCGATGGATGGCTGTGAGCCTCTACATCTGTGTTAGTCAGGTACTGTCCGAGCCTCTCAGGAGAACAATTAGTTTAACAGACTTATGGAGATGCTTGTCTAGAGCAATACTGAAAATACATTTTTCTCAATATAAATTTTAAATAACTCCAAAATATTAACTGTATATTTTAAAATAATATATCACTACTAGTATTTTATTAAATGAACATAAATATATAAAGTCTTTTTGTTTGTTTGTTTGTTTGTTTTTGTGTTTAGTAGAGCTTAAAATCTTAGCTCTTGCTGTGGTACAAGCCCAAAGTAAGAACACATTTTAGACATTGGATTTCATTGTAATAAGGCTGTACTTCAATGACCCTCACATCACCAAAGGATTTTACCTCCATAGTAGCTAAGCTGAGAGTGATAGTTCTGCTGCACCAAGGAATGAATTATAGGCACAATTCTTGGATACAGACTTCCTGCTATGTCAAAGATATTTGACTTGAGTGAATGACTTTATTCTCAGCCCACAAAGAACAGGTTACATTCATTTAAGAAATGGTGTGTATATTAAGATGGTCTATCTATGGAGTCATTCACCAACTGTTTCAATGAGCAATGGTTCTGCTTGGAGGGTGGCACAGACATTAGGTGAGAGTAAGAATCTGGTTAATTGGCTGTGATAATTTGGAAAAGCATTCATTTCAGAGAAAGAGTAACTTATAAAGTCCTCTTCTTCAAACTTGATACAAGAGTTACAAATGTCAAGAAAAGCATTCAGTCTCACTCTTTGTTGTTCTCTTACAAGCCCCCTCCCTAGTTAATCATCTATGTTTCTTTGGCTGTATAAATTCTTTTGAAATATGTAAGCTGTTCTGAAAACCACAGTAAACAGTAAAACAGTATAGTATAAAAACATGAAATAAACAATACTACTAATAGAGATGCTGAGATAGGAGAAGCAAGATTTCAAGACCATTATGTTGTACACAGCAAGACACTGTCACAAACAAACAAGCTGAAAGTGTATATGGATTATACAATGTTGGACCTATTTCTTCAATTACCAAATTAGAGACACCATTGGATAGCAATCAACAAATTTCTAATTTCTCATATTTTTGGATTTCAATCGATTAGGATTTATTGATAATATTAATTTGAAAATTAACATATTAAGAAAGAGTAATTGTCACTTCCTGTTGTTTTTTTTGTAAAAGGTGGAATTAGGTTTGTGTGGATTTGTTGAAAAATTACTTTCTTGCTTCTTCTAGGGTGTAGTTTTGCTCCTTATATTGATGTTTTTCCATCTATCACCCTTTGTAGGGCTGGATTTGTGGAAAGATTTTGTGTAAATTTTTTTTTGTCATGGAATATCTTGTTTTCTCCATCTATGCTAATTGAGAGTTTTGCTGGGTAGAGTAGCATGGGCTGGCATTTGTGTTCTTGTAGGGTCTGTATGACATCTGCCCAGGATCTTTTAGCTTTCATAGTCTCTGGAGAGAAATCTGGTGTAATTCTGATAGGCCTGCCTTTTTATGTTACTTAACCTTTTTCCCTTACTGCTTTTAAAATTCTGTCTTTGTTTAGTGCATTTTGTGTTTTGATTATTATTTGACAGGAGGAATTTCTTTTCTGGTCCAGTCTATTTGGAGTTCTATAGGCTTCTTGTATGTTCATGGGCATCTCTTTCTTTAGGTTAAGGAAGTTTTCTTCTATAATTTTGTTGAAAAGATTTACTGGCCCATTACCTTGGGAGTCTTCACTCTCTTCTATACCTATTACCCTTAGGTTTGGTCTTCTAAATGCAGTGTCCTAGATTTCCTGGATGTTCTGGGTTAGGAGCTTTTTGCATTTTGCATTTTCTTTGACTGTTTTGTCAATGTTTTCTATAGTATCTTTTACCCCTGAGATTCTCTCTTCTATCTTTTGTATTCTGTTGGTGATGCTTGCATTGATGACTCCTGATTTCTTTCCTAGGTTTCTATCTCCAAGGTTGTCTCTCTTTCTGATTTCTTTATTGTTTCTTTTTCCATTTTCAGATTCTGGATGGTTTTGCTCATTTCCTTCACCTGTTTGATTGTGTTTTCCTGTAGTTTTTTAAGGGATTTTTGTGTTTCCTCTTGAAGGGCTTCTAGCTACTTACCTGTGTTCTCCTGTATTTCTTTGAGGGTGCTATTTATGTCTTTCTTAAAGTCCTGTATCATAATAATAATGAGAAATGATTTTATATCTGAATCTTGCTTTTCTTGTACGATGGTGTGTTCAGGACTTGCAATGGTGGGAGTATTGGGTTCTGATGATGCCAAGTAACCTTGGTTTGTGTTGCTTATATTCTTACACTTGCACAAAACCATCTGGTTATCTTTATTGCTACCTGCCCTTGCTAAATCTGACTGCAACCTGTCTTTCCTGTGATCCTGGTTGTGTCAGAACTCCTCAGAGTCAACTTGTCTGTGTGATCCTGCGATTCTGTGATCCTGTTATCCTGGGCTTGTTAGAGTACCTGGGAGTGTAGCTTTCTCTGGATGTTTTGGGACTGGCTGCAGAGTTTGTGCCCAAAATCTGCTCTGGGCACCAGCCCAGACAGACCAGAAGGTACCTGAGCCACCGGGCTGGCAGAATTCCTGTGTGCCTAGTCCTACTGGTCCCAGTTACTTCTGGTGTTGGGACAGATTTTGTGTCCTCCTCACTGCTGATCCTGGGTGTGTTAGACCACCTGAGAGAGGAGCTTCCTTTGAGTGTTGTGGGACTGGCAGCAGAACTTGCACCCAAGGCCTGCTAAGGGCACTGGCTGGCCAGACAGACTGTCTTTAGTCCATTTTCATCTGCATAGAGGAGGGCTACTTTTTGTTTAGTTAATTCTGTATCAAGCCATATTACTAAAGGTGTTTGTCAGCTGTAGGAGTTCCACAGTAAAATTCATGGGGTCACATATGTACAAAATTATCATATGATCTCCTTTAGGTGTCTTACTGCAAAATGTATTGTATTGAATAGTTATGGAGAGTGCGGACGGCTTAGTCTTGTCCTGAACTTAGTGAAATTGATTTAAGTTACTCTCCATTAATTTTATAATAACATAAGTTCATTTTATGTTGGCTACAGTTTTGCTATATATTACCTTTATTGTGTTTAGGTATGTGCATTGCAACCCTGATTGTTCCAAGACTTTTTTCATCAAGGGAGTTGAATTTTGTTAAAGATTTTTTTTTAAGCATCTAACTTGATGATCCTCTGTGTGTGTGTGTGTGTGTGTGTGTGTGTGTGTGTGTGTATGTGTGTATGTATTCCTTTTAGTTTGTTTATACAGTGCAGTACATTGATGTATTTTTGTATGCTATATCATCCCTGCTTTTCTGAGAGGAATCCTACTTGATCATGATGAATGATGTTTTTGGAGTATTCTTGGATTTGACTTGCACGTTTTTTATTGAGTACTTGTGCATCAATGTTCAGTAGGGAAATTGGCCTGAAATTTTCTTTTCTTTTGTTTGTTTGTTTCATTGGTTGGTTGTGTTTTGTTTTTGTTTGGTTGGTTGGTTGATTGGTTGGTTTGGTTTGGCTATGGTTGGGACTTTGTATGGTTTTGGTATCAGGCTGACTGTGTCCTCATAAAATGTATTTGACAATGTTCCTTCTGTTTCTATTTTGTGGGATAATTTGAAGAATACTGATATAAGCTCTTCTTTAAAAGTCTGGTAAAATTCTGTACTAAGACCACCTGACCCTGTGGTTGAATTAGGGAAAAATTGGGTGAAGCTAAAGAGGAGGGTGACCCCATAGGAAGACCAGCAGTCTCAATTAACCTGGACCTCTGAGATCTCTCAGACACTGAACTACCAATGAGGCAGTATATACTAGGTGATATGAAGCCCCAAACACATATACAGCAGAAGACTGCCTAGTCTCTGAAGTTGAAGCAGTTGAAGACAAACCTAACACTCAAGAGACTTGAGACACCAGGGAGTGGGGAGGTCTGTTGGGGTATGGGTGGGTGGTGGGCACATCCTGTTAGAGATGATGTAGGAGGTATGAGGACCAGTCAGAAGGCAGACTGGGATAGAGATAACAACTGGACTGTAAAGGGAAAAAAAGGATTAAAGAATAATAATTTAAAACAAAAACAAAGCAAAAATAAACAAACAAACAAACAAACAAAAAACAAGAACACCTGGCTCTGGCTCTGGGCTTTTTTTGTTTGGGAAACTTTTAAGGACTGTTTCTATTTCCTTAGAAGTTATAGATCTATTTAGATTGTTTACCTGACCTTGATTAAATTTTGGTAAGTAGCATCTATTAAAAAATTTGCCCATTTAATTCAGATTTTTCTAATTTTGTGGAGTACATATTTTTGAAGTAAGACCCAATGATTCTCTGAATTTCCTCAATGTATGTAGAAATGACTATAATAGTAAAAGTAATGCAAACATTAATTACAAATTTTTGTCAAAGTTTCAATGATATTCATAATAGAACTACTAAAAAGTTTTATAGGGGACCCCCCCAAGCTCCCAAATAGTGAAATCCAGAAGAAAAATGAGAGCACTACTGGAGGTACAACCACACATAGTTTTAAGTTATGTTGCAGGGACAATTAAAAAAAATATTGCTCATATGCAAAAACAAATACATCTATCCATGTAATAGAAAATAAGCCCAGAAATAGAAACAAATAAATACAAATAATATCAACAAAACCTGAAAAGGCACATTTTCTAAAGCTTTAAAGTATTATACATTGGAAACAAGACAGCCTATCCAACAACTGGTGGTGGGAAAATAGAATTAGAATGTGTAGCAAACGAAGACAGATCCCATTGTTCACTATGTACAAAATCATTTAAAAATAGATCAAAGATTTCCATGGATCACTTTAAGCTCAAAAGCTATTCAAAGAAAGCATATGTATAAAAAAAGTTTTCTACAAAGGCCTCCGATCAGTCAGAAAAGAAATTCTAAAGACTGTCATTTGGGACCACATGAAATACAAAGTCTTCTGAGTTGCCAAAAAAAGAACTAATTAAGTGAAGGGGCACTGTGGAATGGACAAAATCTTTACTTACTACTTACTATTTATCTGGCTAAATAATCCCTGGAAATCATAGAGAACTCTAAAAATAAAAAGTACTAAGAATCAAATAATATGACTAATGAATGGAGTAATGGAATAAACAGAAAGTCTTCAAAAGATGAAGTATAAAATCCCATCAAACATTAAAGGATGTTAATCATACTTATTAATATGGGAATTAATACTACACAAAGATTCAATATCATCCCATTCTGTATGGCTGTGTTTCCTGTAATGCTTGGATTAAAGGAGTTTACTGTCATGTCTGGATTTAAGCCTTTCTTCATCTAGAACCTACTTTGTTCCAGGCTGGCCTTTAACTCAGATTGGTTTGGCTTTGTCTCCTGGGATCAGGATGTGTATTAGCATGCCTGGATCTAAATTTACCTGGGCAAGATCTTGCCCCAAACTCCCTTAATCTGTTATCTCCTAGAACACAGGATTCAGTTATATCTCACCTCCTGGTGCTCCTTTAATTCTTGAACCCTATAGTTTGCATTTTTCCTTTCTAAGCTTGCTACATTTATTCTAAATGCACTTCATGAGACTTAACCAGAGAACAAAGTCTCTGCTGGGCTCTTTTGAGGCTTTTTTTTTTTTTTTTTTTTTTTTTTTTTTTTTTGTCAATGAAATTAATTAGATGTTGGTAGACTCTTCAGCCAAGGCAAAAAGTAGCCACATTCTTCACCAAAATACCACAAAAACAGTCTCTAGGCCACATTCTGAAATTCTTCTCCACTGAAACCTTTTGGGCCAGGTCTGCACAGTTCAAATTATACTCAGTAATGAAGTCTTCCATATTCCTACTAGGATAGCCCATTAAGCCCCACTTAAAGCATTCCACTGCTTTCCAAAGTCTCAAAATCCACATTCTTCCAAACAAAAGCATGGCCAGGCTTATCACAGCAATACCCAACTCCCAGTACCAACTTTTGTCTTAGTTAAGGTTTTAATTCTGTGAATAGACACCCTGACCAATGCAGCTCTTATAAGGACAACATTTAATTGAGGCTGGCTTAGAGGCTCTGAGGTTCAATCCATTATCATCAAGAAGGGAGCATGGCAGCATCCAGGCAGCCATGGTGCCGGCAGAGCTGAGAGTTTCACATCTTCACCTGAAGGCTGCTAATAGAAGACTGACTTCCAGGAAGCTAGGAAGAGGGTCTTCGGCCCATGCCCACAGTAACACACTTACTCTAACAAGGCCACATCTCCTAATAGTGCCACTTCTGGGGCCAAGCATATACAAACCATCACACTTACTAGTCTTAAATCTTTTATTCATTATGATGTGATCATGAATTGTATTAGATTTTATTTATTGAAAAATAGGTTCTTTTCTCACGTAGTACATTTACTTTTTCTTTTTCCTCTTCTCCAAGTTCTTCCCTCCCCTTCCACCCAGGTCCACCCTTTTTCTGAAGTTCATTAAAAATGAAGAGGCTTCTAAGACATAAAATTAAAATATAATAAGACAAGACACAACATTAAACAAAAACTGTTAACTTAAGAGGTGAACAAGATAGTCAAGCAGAAGGAAAAGAGCCCAAGAGAAGGCATGGAAATCAGAGAGACACTTCATTTGCCCACTCAGGAATTTCATAAAAACGCTATATTGGACTCTGTAGTATATAAGCAGAGGATGTGATGGAGAGCTCCGCAGTCCATGTTGTTGCTCTCTCAGTCTCTGTGAGTATATATGACCTTTGATCATGCTGGTTTAGAAGGCTTTATTTTCTTGGTGCTGTCCATCTCCTCTAGCTCTTACTCATTTTCTGCCTCCTCTGAATAGGATTCCATAAGATCTGAGTAAAGGGATTTGATGGAGACATCTATTTACTGCTGAGTGTTCCAAAGTTTCCTACTCTCTGCATAGCACTGGATTGTAGGTTTCTATCTCTCTTCCCATTTGGTGCAGGAAGATACTTTCTTTAAGTCTTTTTGATATATATCATCACATATATTTATAAGAAATGTCAATCTTGTGATTTATTTAATTAATCAATTAGTTGAAATATTTATTTTGTTCATATAGATAATTAATTTTCTATATATAGAATCAAGCCATCTGATCTTCATAGTTAGTCCTCCCACCTCCCAACCAGCATCACTCTGTAATTCTCTTCAGGGACCGCATGT
This sequence comes from Mastomys coucha, assembly GCF_008632895.1. Classification (NCBI taxonomy): domain Eukaryota; kingdom Metazoa; phylum Chordata; class Mammalia; order Rodentia; family Muridae; genus Mastomys; species Mastomys coucha. Next base: position 64,182,906 of record NW_022196912.1, read on the forward strand.
CATCCTGCATTTCTGACCTCAGGGTGAGACCCACAGAGACTATCTCTTTACCTGCCTACCATCTAGCCATCTTACCAAAACCATAACCAAAGGATCACATGGCATCCTACAATCAATACTCCAAGTAGAGCCACCAAGAGCCAGTCTGTCCACCCATACATCAGCCAGCCTACCTACCATGACACACAAGTAATGTATGACTTCCTGAGGCCCTGATTCAGATAGGTAGCCCCAGCTTACTTCTAGCCTGCCTACCTCCTCCTGAACACAATGTGATATCTTGAGAATTATGTCAAGTCAACATTGCTTACTCTTACTATGGCTTCAATCCCTTGCACTTGAGAACCGACTTGTTAAAACTGGCAAAAGAAAAGGAGAGCCACTTGGTAATATACTCAGAAATCCCATATATCAGTAAACTGGAAACCATAATATATAATCCAAGGACCTCTAGGGTAAGAAGAGGGAAGAAAAGTGTATTAATGAAATTAAATTAAAATTTAAAATAGTGTCCCTTCTGCCTGGTCTTTTCTGCTGGGGCAGACTACTATTTAGTCTGCTCCCTTGGAGACACCATATCTTGAGCTATCTCAGAAGATCCACTGCACTCAGAGAATTTGGTAAGAACCCTATGGAAAGTCCCACAGTTGCCCCTGGGAGCCCAGTGGACTCAGGATCCATCACCACCCAATGATTCCTACTCCCTGCCAAAGACCACTACCCTTCCCCCTGGTCCTTTCTGCAGGGCAGACTGCTAACTACTCTGCTCCCCTGGAGACACCATATGCTGAGCACTCCCAGAAGATCCGCTGCACTCCGGGTAACTGACACCACAGCCTGAGGCATCCAAGGAGATCAGCTGCACATAGGGCAACTGAGCAACTGATTGACAGCTTGTCTGCTCCTCTGAAGACACCACAGCTTGACAGCATCCTCTGTATACAGGGCAACAAGTCAACAGACACTGTAGTCTGAAGACATCCTGGGCACTCTGTGGCTTGCAGGGCAACTGACTCAACAGACTGAAAGCCTCCCTGGAATTCTGCTGCACACAGGGTAAAAGAAACCACAGTCCATAGACACTGATGGAGAAAATCTTCACACAGGACAACAGCCTGACAGCTCCTCTGAAAATCCCACAATCTGAAGGCCTCCCAGGAGATCTACTGCAGCCAGGGCAACAGATCAGCAGCTTTTCTGCCCCTCTGAACAGTCCCCAGTTGGAAGGCCCCACAGGTGGTCTGACACAGCCAGGGATGCAGGCCTACAAGGAGACCTGAAACAACCCATGGACAAAAAAGGCAGACTTCAGATAGAGTCACCCAGACCAGTAAACACCAGGAACAAGCACAAGACGATAAACAACAGACACCAATATACGAGCATATCATCAGAACCCAATTCTGCCAACACAGCAAGCCCTGAATACACCAACACTCTGAAAATCAGAAGCTGACATATAATCCCATCGCATGAAGATAATGGAGTCCTTTAAGGAGAATATAAAAAATTCACTGAAAGAAATACAGGGAAAGGTAGAAGCATCCAAAGAGGAAACAAATAAACCCCTTAAAGAAATACAGGAAAACACAATCAAATGGGTGAAGGAATTGAATAAAATGGTCCAAGACCTAAAAGTGGAAGTAGAAACAATAAAGAAACACAAATGGAGGCAAACCTGGGAATTTAAAACCTAGGAAAGAGGTCAGGAATTACAGATGTAAGTATCACAAACAAAATGCAAGAGATAGAGGAGAGAATTTCAGGTGTAGAAGATATCATAGAAGAGATTGACACAACTGTCAAAGCAAATTCAAATGATAAGAAAATTCAAACAATTAAAAAAAACTCCTAACCCAAAGCATCCAGGAAATTCAGGACACAATGAAAAGTCAAAATCTAAGAATAATTGGAATAGATGAGAATGAAGATTCCAAGCTCAAAGGACCTGAAAAATGTCTTCAACAAAATCATAGAAGAAAACTTCCCCAACCTAAAGAAAGAGATGGTCATAAAAGTACAAGAAGCCTATAGAATACCAAATAAGTGAGACCAGAAATGAAAATCCTCTTGTCACATGATAATCAAAACACTAAGTGCACAGAACAAAAAAGAATATTAAAAGATATATGGTAAAAGGGCCAAATAACATACAAAACTAGACCTATCAGAATTACACCAGACTTCTCAACAGAGACTATGAAAGCCTGAAGAGCCTGGTCAGAGGTCACACAGACTCTAAGAGATCAGAAATGCCAGCCCAGGCTATTATACCCAGTGATGTGTTAGAATGTCAGCTCATGTCAGGGCACACCACACTAGGCCGAAACAGTTCCAGGTGTAAGAGGTTTAGTTGGGAGAGAAAGACAGGGTTGTAATGGAAAGAGAAGAGGGGGAGAGAGAGAGCAAGGGAGGAGTATAATGGATTTTGGAAATATGATGGCTGTTGCTTTGGCAACGGGTCTGTGAGGCCCAACTATGTGATATCACAGATTTCAGAGGCCCTGATGCCAACACCCAGCAAAACTCTCAATCAACATAGATGGAGAAAACAAAATATTCCAGAACAAAACCAAATTAAAACAGCATCTATCTACCAATCCAGCCCTACAAAGGATTCTAGAAGGAAAACTACAACACAAGGAAGGTAACTACTTTTCCAAAGAAAAGACAAGATATTAAACATCTTACAACAAAGCCAAAAGGAGAGAACCACAAGTACATGAAGACACCTATAAAAACAAACATATGAGGAACAAACAATCATCTGTCTTTAATGTATCTCAATATTAATGGACTCAACTCATCCATAAAAGGTCATAAGCAAACAGACTAGATACCCACAAAAGATACAGCATTTTGCTGCGTAAAAAAACACACTCAATAACAAAAAGAGACACTATCTCAGAGAAAAGGGATGGAAAATGGTCTTCCAAGCAAATGGTTCCAGGAAACAAGCTGGAGTTGCCATCTTAATATCCAATGAAATAGACTTTCAACCAAAAGTTATCAAGGGTGGTGATATAAGACACTTCATATTCATCAAAGGGAAAGTCCATCAATAGAAAGTCTCAATTCTGAACATCTCTGCCCCAAATGCAAAGGCACTCACATTCATAAAAGAAACTTTATTAAAGCTCAAAACACATTGAAACACACACAATAATAGTGGAAGACTTAAATACCCCACTCTCACCAATGGACGGGTGATTGAATCAGAAACTAAACAGAGACACGATGAAACTAATAGAGGTTATGAACAAAATGGATTTAACAGATATCTACAGAACACTTCATCCTAAAACAAAAAAATATACCTTCTTCTGGGCACCTAATGGTACCTTCTCCAAAATTTACCATATAATTGGTCACAAAACCACCCTCAAATGATACAAGAAGATTGAAATAGTACCATGCATCCTATCAGATCACCATTGACTAAGGTGGGAATTCAGTAACAGCAAAAACGAAAGAAAAAAAAAACATAAAACAAAAAACAAAAAGCCCACATACACATAGAAACTGGACAATTCTCTACTCAATGATAACTTGGTTAGGGAGGAAATAAAGAAAGAAATTAAAGACTTCCTGGAATTTAATGAAAATTTTGACACATTATACCCAAACTTATGGGACACAATGAAAGCAGTCCTAAGAGGAAAGTTCATAGCACTAAGCATCCTAGTAAAGAAACTGGGGAGATCTTACACTGGCAACATAACAGCACACCCAAGAGCTCAAGAACAAAGAGAAACACACACACCCAAGAGAAGTAGAAGGCGAGAAATACTCAAACTCAGGGCCAAAATCAACCAAATAGAAACAAAAAGAACAATACAAAGAATCAACAAAACCAAAAGCTAGTTCTTTGAGAGAAATGACAAGAAGGTAAACACTTTGCCAAACTAATTAAGGGCCCAGAAGCAATATCCAAATTAACAATATCAGAAATGAAAAGTGAGACATAACAACAGAAATGAAGGAAATTCAAAATATCATCAAATCCTATTACAAAAGCTATACTCAACAAACTGGATGAAATGGATGGTTTTCTAGGCTGATACCACATTCCATAGTTAAATCAAGAGCAGATAAACTATCCAAACAGGCCCATATCTCATAAGGAAATAGAAGAAATCCTTGAAAATCTCCCAACCAAATAAGCCCAGGGACAGATGGATTTAGTGCAGAATTCTACCAGAACTTCAAAGAAGACCTGAAAGAAATATTTCTCAAACTATTCCATAAAATAGAAACAGAAGGAACACTAACTAATTTATTCTATGAAGCTATAATTACTCTGATACCTACACCACACAAAGACCCAACCAAAAAGGAAAAAAAAAAACTTTTTTGAACAATCTCGCTTATGAATATAGATACAAAAATACTCAAAATTCTTGCAAACCAAATTCAAGAACACATCAAAACCATCATTCACCATAATCAAGTAGGCTTCATCCCAGGGATGCAAGGTTGGTTCAATGTACAAAACTCCATTAGCATAATCCAGTATATAAACAAACTCAAAGAAAAAAATCACATGGTCATCTCCTTAGATGCAGAAAGAGCATTTGACGAAAATACAACACCCCTCCATGTTAAAAGTATTGGAGAGCTCAGGAATTTAATACCCATATCTAAACATAATAAAAGCAATATAAAACAAACCAACAGCTAATATCAAATTAAATGGAAAGATATTTGAAACAATCCTACTAAAATCCAGAACAAGACAGGGATGCCCACTCTCCCTTATCTATTCAATATAGTGCTCAAATTGATAGCTAGAACAATAAGACAACAAAAAGAGATCAAGGGGATACAAATTGGCAAAGAAAAATAAAGGTTTATCACTATTTGCAGATGATATGATTGTATGCATAGGTGACCTCAAAAATTCTACCAGAGAACTTCTCAACTGATAAACAATTTCAGCAAAGTGGGTGGATATAAAATTAATTTAAATAAATCAGTAGTCTTCCTTCATACAAATGACAAACATGCTGAGAAAGAAATTGGGGAAACAACTCCCTTCACAATAGTCACAAGTAATATAAAATATCTTCGGGTAACTCTAACCAAACAAGTTAAAGATCTGTATAGCAAGAACTTCAAGTCTCTCAAGAAAGAAATTGAAGAAGATCTCAGAAAATAAAGATATCTCCCATGCTCATGGACTGGCAGAAGTAACATAGTAAAAACGGCCATCCTACCAAAGGCAATCTACAGATTCAATGCAATCCCCATCAAAATATCAACATAATTTTTTAAAGACATATAAAGAGCAATTCTCAAATTCATCGTGAAAGGCAAAAAAAATAAATAAATAACAATAACAACAACAACAACAACAAACAGAATAGCGAAAACAATACTTAACAATAAAAAGAACTTCTGGGGAAAGCATCATCCCTGACCTCAAGCTTCACTACAGAGCAATAGTGATAAAAACTGCGTGTTATTTGTACAGAGAGAAACACATTGATTAGTGGAATAGAATTGAATACCCAGAAATACAATCACACACTTACAGGCACTTGATCTTTGACAAAGAAGCTAAACATATATAATGGAAAAAACAAATCATCTAAAACAAATGGTGCTGGTCTAACTGGCTGTTGATATGTAGAAAAATGAAAATAGACTCATATTTGTCACCTTGCACAAAGCTCAAGCCCAAGTGGATCAAGGACCTCAATGTAAAACCAGATATATTGAATCAAATAGAAAAGCAAGTGGGAAAATGCCTTGAACTCATTGACACAGGGGGAAATTTTCTAAATAGAACTCCAATGGAGCATGCTCTAAGATCAAGAATTGATAAATAGGACCTTATTAAACTTGAAAGCTTCTGTAAGGCAAAAGACATAGCCAATAAGACAAATTGACAACCTACAGATTGGGGAAAAAAATCTTCACTAACCTCACATTCAACAGAGAGCTAATATCCAAAATATATAAAGAACTCAAGAAGCTTACCACCAAAAACCAAACAGCCCAGTCAAAAAATGAGATATAGAACTAAACTGAGAATTCACCACAGAGGAATCTTGAATGTCTGAGAAACACCTAAAGAAAGGTTCAAAGTCTTCATTGATCAGAGAAATGCAAATCAAAACAACTCTTGGAATTCCACCTTATACCAATCAGAATGGCTAAGATCAAAGCCTCAGACAACAGCACATGTTGGAAAAGATGTAGAGAAAGAGGAACACTCTTCCATTGCTGGTGGGATTGCAAACTGGTACAACCACTCTGGAAAACAATCTGGAGTTTCCTCAGAAAATTGGAAGTAGATCTACCTGAAGACCCAGTGATACCACTCTTGGGAATATACCCAAAAGATGCCTTACCATGCCACAGGGGCACATTCCACTATGTTCATATCAGCCTTGTTTGTGATAGCCAGAAGCTAGAAATAACCCAGATGTCCCACAACGGAAGAATGGATACAGAAAATGCAGTTCATTTACATTACTTAGCTGTTAAGAATAATGACATCCTGAGTTTTGCAGGCAAATAGAAGGAAATGGAAATTATCATCCTGAATGAGGTAACTCAAACCCAAAAGTACATGCATAGTATGTACTCATTAATAAGTGGATATTGGCCAAAAAGCAAACAAAACAAAACACAAAACAAAACAAAAAGCAAACAAACAAAACAAAACAAAAAAAGAAACAAGTACAGAATACCCAAGATACAGTCAGCTGAAGGGTTCAAGTGATGAAGCATCAAACCTACATGGAAGGGAGAAGAAAGCAACCACAAGGGGGCAGGTTAGAAACTCTCAGAACTCAAAGGGAAAGAACTTAGATGAAATGCCCTACATTGTTGAGTGAGAACTTATAGAGCTCACCTCCAGCAAAAAGACAGGGTATCAAGTGAGGGAGTGGGTTGCCATTCCACAGTCACAACTCTGACCCATAATAGTTCTTGTCTGAAAGAACTGAAAGGTTGGAAATAGAGAGAAGCCTGAGAAAAAGAAGGTCCAGCGACAGACCTAAAGTGGGATCCAGCTCAAGGGGGGCCCCAAAACCTGACACTATTACTAAGGCTATGTAGCACACACAAAAAAGGGACTATCATGACTGCCCTCTGAAAGACCCAACTGACAGCTGAGACAATTAGATACAGATATTTGCACCCAACCAATGGACAGCAGCTGCTGACACCTGAGGTTGAATTAGGGGAAAACTGGAAAAAGCTGAGGAGGAGGGTAACCCTGTAGGAGGACCAGCAATCTCAATTAACCTGGACCCCCGAGATCTCTCAGACACTGGATCATCAGTATATAACAACTGATATGAAGCCCCCAATGCATAGATAGTAGAGGACTGCCTGGTCTGGGTTTAGTCAGAGAAAATGCACCTAACCCTCAAGAGACTGGAGGCCTCATGGACTTTAGAAGTCTCATGGGGTGGGTGGTATGTGATGGGGACATCCTCATGGAGACTGGGGGCGGGCAGGAGATGGGATAAGGTATGGGTTGTGGAAGAGAAAGAGGTTGCACTGGGAGGAAAATAAGATCTAAAGTTTTAAATAAATAAATAAATAAATAAATAAATAAATAAATGAAAAAATTGAAGTATAAAATAATTTTTTAAAAACATTTTCTTTATTTACATTTCAAATGTTATCCACTTTCCTGATTTCCCCTTAGAAAACCCACTACCATCTCCCCACTCCCCCTGCTCACCAACCCACCCAATCCTGCGTCCTGGTCTTAGCATTCCTCTGCACTGAGGCATCAAGCCTTCACAGGACCAAGAGCCTCTCCTCCCGCTGATGACTGACAGGGCCATCCTCTGCTACATATGCGGATGGAGCCATGTATCCCTCCATGTGTACTCTTTGGTTGATGGTTTAGACCCTGGGAGCTTTGGTGGTACTGATTGGTTCATATTGTTGTTCCTCCCATGGGGCTGCAAACCCTTCAGCTCCTGGGTCCTTTCTCTATCTCCTCCATTGGGGACTCTGTGCTATGTCCAATGGTTGGCATCCACAATAGTGTCTGGGTTTGGTGACTGTATATGGGATGGATCCCCAAGTGGGGCAGTCTCTGGAAATAAATAAATGGAAAAAAATTAAAATAGTAAGATAAAATTTTAAAGAAGGGAAGAGAAAGAAAGAAAGGAAGGAAGGAAGGAAGAAAGAAAGGAAGGAAGAAAGGAAAAAAAAGCTGTGACATGACACTATGAAACAAGGAACCTACAAATATGACGGTGAGTTTTCTATTGGCTATCTACTGTCTACACTTATGAATGGTTTATTTTTCCAGTGAAAGTCCCTTGGAGAAAACTAAAATTTTGTCTGCAATCAGTTATCAATTGGAGATATTTCTGGGTTAGGGATGAGGTATATGTCCACCTTTTTCAGCTCTAGGACTCCATCTGGAACATATCTATGCAGGCCCTATGAAAGTAACTTAAGTCTCTGTGAGTTCATATGTGCACTGATCATTCTAATGTAGAGGGCTTCATTTTCTCTGTGTCCTCCATCACCCCTGGCTCTTATACTCTTTAGCCTCCTTTCCATTGAGGTTCTATGAGCTTTAAGGGGAGGGACTTGATGGAAACATATCTTTAGGGTTGAATGTTCCAGTGTCTCTCACTTTACATAATGTCTGTCTCTGGATGTTTGTTCCCATTGGATATGGTGTCTGAGCAAGGCACTGATTGATGGGTATAGCAGAATGCTACTAGGAGTCATTTAATTGCTACTTTCTTTCTTTTGGAACAATAGTATTCAGTTCTACCCTAGGTCCCTGGGCTATGTACTCTCCTCAGGTTCTTGTTTGCACAAGCAGTATAGGGTATGAGTTCCACATTCTGGAGTGGGCATTAATTCAGTTAAAATATTGTTGGTTACTTCCATAAGTATTGTAGCACCATTGCATATGTTTTAGACAGGATACCATTTTACATTGGAGGGTTTGTGGCTAGGTTGGTGTTCACATTTCTACTTTGGTAGTGTCCATTTGTCCCTTACTTGCCAAAGATGGTAGCCTGTAGGGGTGAAGGTTAGTCTATGTAGGCAGCAGCTTGACTTTTCCTTATTCTAGTAATTGTGGAGGTATTGTCTTCAGCAATAGGGCCTCATTGTCACTTGTGGAGACCAATATGTATTATCAGTTTTTGAAAAACAACCTATATTCTCTGCAACATCAGAGTTGTTTAGGGGTTCCCATGGGTTCCCTTTGGCAAACAAGTCAAACAGATGTACTACAATCCTAGTACTGAAAGTTTCATTGGTGAAATGTATGGGTAATTGGGGGCTCTCTCTCCAACATTGTTTGTCACTTTCATTTAGATTATCTTCATTTCTATAAGGAAGCCTCTTCTGTACTCGGTTTCCATACTACCTTTCGAATCAAATGGTCCTTCATTTTAGCTGTCTCTTCCATTAGCCTTCCTTTGACTCCCTTTCTCTCCCTTTCTAGCCCTGTTCCCTCACACACACACACACACACACACACACACACACACACACACACAAACATCCACTCACCCATAACTATGTATTCTATTTCCCTTTCCTACAGAGATCTATCTCAACTCCCCTCCCCCTGCCCCAATTCCTTAGCTATACCTAACCTCTGTGGTTCTACAGAGTATAGCTTGGTTACCATTGACTGAATGAACTGCTATTATCTACATAAGTGAATACAAATAATTTTTTACTTTTTGAATCTGGGTTACCTCGCTCAGAATGATTTTTTTCTTGTCCCATTCACGTACCTGCAGATTTTACGACTTTGTTCTTTTAACAGCTGAGAAACATTTCTTTGTGTAATATACCAAATTTTCTCTATCCATTCTTCTGTTGAAAGACATCTAGGTTTCCAATATCTGGCTATAAAGGTTATAACAGCAATGATCATGATTGAGCAAGTGCCTCTGTGGTAGGATGAAGTGTCCTTTATGGGCATATGCTCAAGAATTATATAGCTGGATCATATGGTAGTTCAAATTCCATCTTCCTGAAGAATTGTGACACTGATTTCCATAGTGGCTCTACAAGTTTACACTCCCATCAACATCAGATGAGTTTTCCCTTCATTCCATTTTTATTCCTAATGACATATTTGATTATCCTTTTAATTACTGAACTACTTGCCTCCAATATTATTTCTTGAAACTTAACATTGTTCACATTTTTAAGGTATCTAATATACAGAATTCCCAATTGGAAAATGACCAAAAATTACCAGTACCATATTCCTGTCTTCTGCTGACATTTCACTTTAGAACTGTGTAGGGGAAAGGAGAGAGGGAAGAGGAAGCAGCAGGACTTCGGCTTTACTGAAGGTGTACAAGACCACTACAAGCCTGGACAAATTAAACAAGAGGTACATTTGCTTATGTTTTTCTCTCTTTGATAGAATCACATGTACAATGGTGTTATATTACTTAAACAGGAATTATCATCTAAATCCTCACGTACAACAATCAATGTTTGACACTTCCATGAATTTTGAATCTTGCATGAGCCTGTCATTCTCATCTTTGGCATACATGATACTCTTCAAAACATTTATCAACAGCACTCCACTGATAATACTAGAAATATTGCTACATCTGAGGCTTGAGCTTGATGAGAATACAGTATTACCTCATATATTCAAACCACTACTCTATTTCAACATATTTTGTTATTTCTTATTCTCCTTGACAGAAAACATAGTTTTCAGCATCTTTCATTCCCAAGACCCTTGCTCAATGTTTAGGTTTGTTTTCTATTTCATGGGTTGTTCCTAAAGATTTTGATGGATGTGCTTGTCCTTTGAGCTTCAGTTAAACTAATATTTCACATACAGTTCTGTAAATATCTGTGTCTCCACGCTTGATGGTGTCCATTTCTCCCAACACTCTTCTGATTTTTCTAGATCAATTGGCAAACATAAGTATATTAGACAAGTATACATATGCATGCCTCTAATTAATGCATCTAATTAATTTCAGAAGTTATACATAAAGTGAAATAATTAATAAAAATCAATTAATTTGAGATAACTGATTTATTTTATGTAATAAGGGAATTCTAAATCAAGAAATCAGTAGAAATACTACATGTCCAGGATAAGGATTAAGAATTTCAAAATTATTTTTCTATTATACAGGCATTGAATAATTGAATAAATAAAGTCTATATGGCATAAGCCAGGTGTCTCATTATCAAAGGAGAAAGTAACAAAAAAGCACTAAACAGAAGTGAAAATTAACCATTTCATAAGGAGCTTAGTTAGAAGACATTAATATGAACCCATATTTAGCGTAATAACTTTTTCAGATAGACAAGTAAAGAAACAGACATAGTTATGTTTGAATATACTTGTTACATATGCATATAGTATGTGCATCTTTCTTCTGAAATATCCAAGAAAATGTCATTCAATAACAGTAAATGCTACTAATGTACACGTCATGCTTTCTTTGTACCATGCTTCAATAAAAAAGAATTCAGAGTGATTTTGACATTTTCTTTATTCTAGGACAGACATAATTAAAATACAAAACCAAACCAGTGCATTCTGTAGTACTGAAATCATGTGTTCTAACAAAAGACAGAGAGACAGAGAGAGAGGGAGAGAGAGAGAGAGAGAGAGAGAGAGAGAGAGAGAGAGAGAGAGAGAGAGAGAGCAAAAAGTACACAGGAGCCAAGTGAAAATTTCAACCACAAAATTAGAATTGACTGAGTAACAACAATGAATAAAGGTAGTGCATCAAAATTATTAACATCAATTAAGTGTGGATTATTTCCTGATAATATAAACTAAATGGGAACAAATATGAATAAATAATAGGGAAGGAAAAAGAAATACTTTGTAAATATGTCTCAAAATATTTTTCCCTCAGCATGAACTTGAGTCAAATTCTGCTCCAGCTTGGATTTGGAATGAATCTAGTGAATTGCTTCCAAGATAACTACAGGAAAATGTACAAAGAGGGAAATGTAGCACTTGGTACTACTAGAGACACCTGGCAGCTGTTTGGTAGCTATGAGATTAAGACAAAACCATCACTGCATGTGTCTATTAGGAACCCTGATGTGACCATGTTTGAAAGTCACTTCTTCTAGGTGGTAATCTTTACAAAAATCTATAATCCTCTTCCAAAGGTGATAGTATTGGATGAACATAAACTGAAGGACAGCCTTACTAGCTCTCTAGAATCTCCTGAACTCATGAAAGGCAATATGGTGAACTAGTTAGTGTTCATTTTCAGTTTGACAGGAGCTGGAATCACCCAGAAGATATGCTTCTGGATTTTCTGTGAATGTTTATCTTATTAGTTTAAATGAGATAGAAAGACCACCCTAAAAGTAGACAATACCACTTCCTCATCTTGGGTCCTGGGATGAATGAAAAACAGAAAGCCAGCTAAGTAGGAATATCCACTGTCCTCTCTTTCTTGACTATGAATGCTGTCTCAAACACCGGTCATGAAATGAGAGCCAAAATAAAGCTCTTCTGTAAGTTGATTCTGTTAAGATATTTTATCTTAGCAACAAGTAAGGTAACTAATACACAAAGGAAAAACTCTAAAACTAATCACAGACCATGGGAGGCCAAAAAGCCATCATATGTTAAATCACATCCTGAAGCAGGAAAGCTGTATCAATGAAAGAAAAATATTAAGCCCTGTATTGAATATAGTTTTCAATTAATTAGACAGCAACTTTTTTTAGGTTTGAGAAATATACCCCCATGCATGGAATAACCATCATAATTAATTTGATATGTTAAGTTGAGTTGTTAAGTACACTTTTGTTAAGGAAAACTATTATATATAATAAACAAATATAGCACCATTTTAACATATATAAAACAATTATATACAACTACAATTGCTGTTAGTAAATGTGTACTGAAAATCCAGGCAGCTATTAGCACAGAGATAGTGTTTGATTTTCATTCTGAAATCCTAAGCAATCGTGTTCCTTTGGTTCTTGGAGTAGCATGCTGTTTCATGTAGGTTATCTTATGCTCTGTATTTTCTTGAGACACAGGCTGATGTGACCTGATGAAATGTGACATGCTTGTCACTTTTTGTTAAAGGTGAGCATCAGTGGGCAAATATCCATGTAACTAGAATGTTTTCCCATTACTGGTTCCTGACAGGTATTAGTCTAACAGCATAGCATTACACAGAAACAAAAAGCATCAGCATTAAAAAAGCACATGGTGCCTCAGTGAAAACAGCTAGAATATAAAATTTAAAGTAAAGAAATACCCTGCATCCTAAGGACTGTCTCTGCATCCCCATGCTCTCTGTTTAAAGTACAGCATAAAAATTATGTTAAAGCAAATCAGAATTCATAAGTGCTTTGAGATGAAGAAGAGACAGCAGGAAGAGATTAGCTAGATTCTCATATTCCTTTTATGTGGAACATGTGTGCAGTGAAGAGGGAGTGAAATGGTGTAGCTGATGTATGAAATATAACCATGTCTTTTATTATCAGAATGCTTTCTGATTTTTCTAAGAGGTGTTATACTCTGAGCTGTGCTATTAGTGAAGCAGAACCTTTCTGCTCTTAATGCCATATAAATTCCACCTTCTAGGGAAATTAGAGCACAAGATACTCCACTTTCTTTCTGTCAGTCTCAGATAATATATGAAAAAGCATTTATCTAAATGGATATCTATTAAAAAGTCAATGTAGTCAAGAAATAGCCCCATGCAATTTGATTTAATTTATATATGGTTAACAAAATATAACCTGTGGCTGAAAGCATGTATTTTAGCAAATAAGCGTAAGACTTGAAATCATTTCAAGGAGGTAGAATATTCTAGATTTACCTCTGTCCCAGATAAAAAAGGATTAATTAATGAAGGCTGTACTCAGTAGATAAAGGCTCCAGTGGTACTGCTAATTTTCTTGAGAGAGAAAGATAGCCTAGGTCACATTTACATTTTAGCTTGAAATAGATTCCAGTTCTTTTCTTAATATTAGGAGAAAAAGGAAAATTAAGAATATTAAAGCTAACATTTTATTAAAACTATTTAATCTATTATATTCCTAAAACATTTATGTCAATGTGTGATATGTATATTTGAAGCCATAAGTCTCATAAGATATCAATCATCGAGGATATTTTTCATCTATTAATCTGAAATCTGTTATATGATTTATGATACTTTAAACGGCTAAAACAGCATAGTGTTACATGAATCAAATTAGTTCTATACATATGATGATGGATTGCAATCTCTCAGATTGGTTATTCATTACCCATTTTGCATGTAAGCAGAAATAATACAGATTAAGTATTTATTGTAAATGTTTTTAACATTGTCAAACAACCTCTTTTCTTTATAATTTGTATAGAAAAAGCAGTTTACAGAAATCTTTATTAAAGGAAGAGAATGCAAGCTGCCTCTCAAAGCATATGTATAGTTTTGATTTATAGTAGTTCTAACAGGAACTGAAAGCACCAGAGCTAAATATAACATGAGTTAAAGCATGCCAAGATTGAGCACCAGCTCAATCGTAAACAGATCCAGGAAGGTGTGTGTGTGTGTGTGTGTGTGTGTGTGTGTGTGTGTGTGTGTGTGTGTAACCAACCTACTTGTTATCACATTGTCATCAATTCCTTTGTGTAAATAAGAATTAAGTCAGTTATTTGGAGGAGGACAAAATCTATCTAAAACTCGCTATAAGTGAAAGACAAAAACTAGTCAAACTTCAAACCATCTGCCTAAAATTCTTGATAATGACTATGAGGTAGGTGACATGTGTATTCACAATCAAATAGATTCATGAGAAAATAAACATACAGACATTATGAAAATTAAAATCCAGTATTCAATAACAACCTATACTTTTAAATTTGAAACTATGGTTGCGTAGTGGTATTCCAAACATTATTGCACAAGACTAAAATGCTTATTTTCCAATAAGATTTAAAGTAATCTCTTATTTCAATGTAACAAAAGTATATCTTGAGGGACTTTTTCCGCATAAATGATTCTAATTTCCGCATACTAAAATACAGAACCTGACACTAATTTCCTGCCTCCCCATCCTCCCCGCAAAAACCCTCTTTTCTTGTTTGTGGAGCTTGATGTGATGAGTCAGTGGTTTAGAGCACTGACTGCTCTTCCAGAGGGACAGGGTTTGATTATTACCATCTACAGGGCTGTATACAACCTCCTACAATTCCAGTTCCAGAGCAATTAATGCTCTCTTCTGAATAGGCAAGTGGTGCACAAATGTAGACCAAGGGAAAACAACCATGCACATAAAATACAATTTAAAACATAATAGTGTTTGTTGAGTTCACCTTCAATATGGAGTAGTAGGGGAGAAGGCGTGAGAGGATAATAGTATAAGAAAAATGAACAGAAATAGAGGAAACTGGATTATAAAGCTCAAGAAAGAAAGTAAAATCATACCGTAGATTCAAAACACCAGAAGAAGCTCAAGTTTAAATGTTAGCAACATCTTCAGACTGGCTTGCTATTAAAAGAAGGAACACTCTAAAATTGAAAAGACTCATTGGTAGTAATGGTTTAAGAAAAAGCACAGAGGAAGCTCCATTACTTTAACACTCCCAGGATCAGAGGTGACTAGGAATCAACATCTGTCCCAACACCATGAGTAACTGGAACAAGCAGGGCTCAGGCACTCAGGAACTCTGCCAGCCCAGTGGCTAGGAATGCTCCCAGTCTGTCTGGGCCTGCCGGTGCCCTGAGGAGACCATGGATGCAAACTCTTCAGTCATTCCCAAAACACCCAGAGGAAGCCCCACTCCCAGAATCAAGGATCACAGAGACAGCTTGACTCTGAGGAGTTTGGAAACAACCAGGATCACAGGAAAGACAAGCTCCAGTCAGATTTAGCAAAGACAGGTAGCACTAGAGATAACCAGATGGTGCTGGGCAAGCATAAGAATATAAGCAACATAAACCAAGGTTACTTGGCATCGTGAGAACCCAATACTCTCACCAAGTCCTGGACACACCATCACACTGGGAAAGCAAGATTCAGATATAAAATCACTTCTCATAATGATGATACAGGATCTTAAGAAAGACATAAATAGCACCCTCAAAGAAATACAGGAGAACACAGGTAAACAGCTAGAAGCCCTTCAAGAGGAAACACAAAAACCCCTTAAAGAACTACAGGAAAACACAATCAAAAAGGTGAATGAAATGAGGAAAAACCATCCAGAATCTAAAAATGAAAAAAGAAACAATAAAGTAATAAGAAAGAGAGACAACCCTGGAGATACAAAACCTAGGAAACAAATCAGGAGCCATAGATGCAGGCATCATCAACAGAATACAAAAGATAGAAGAGAGAATCTCAGGGGCAGAAGACACCATAGAAAACATTGACACAACAGTCAAAGAAAATGCAAGAAGCAAAAAGCTCCTAACCCAAAGCATCCAGGAAATCCAGGATGCAATGAGACCAAACCTAAGGATAATAGGTATGGAAGAGAGTGAAGACTTCCAAGGTAATGGGCCAGTTAATATCTTCAACAAAATTATAGAAAAAAACTTTCTTAACCTAAAGAAAGAAATGCCCATGAACATACAAGAAGCCTATAGAACTCCAAATAGACTGGACCAGAAAAGAAATTCCCCCTGTCACATAATAATCAAAACACCAAATGCATTAAACAAAGAAAGAATTTTAAAAGCAGTAAGGGAAAATGGTCAAGTAACATATAAAGGCAGGCCTATCAGAATTACACCAGACTTCTCACCAGAGACTATGAAAGCTAGAAGATCCTGGGCAGATGTCATGCAGACCCTACAAGAACACAAATGCCAGCCTAGGCTTCTATACCCAGCAAAACTCTCAATTTCCTTACATGGAGAAAACAAGATATTCCATGACAAAACCAAATTTACAGAATACCTTTTCACAAATGCATCCCTACAAAGGATAATAGATGGAAAACATCAGCATAAGGAGCAAAACTACACCCTAGAAGAAGCAAGAAAGTAATCTTTCAACAAATCCACACAAACCTAACTCTACCTCTTACAACAAAAACAACAGGAAGTAACAATTACTAATATTTTATATTATATATTTTATATTATATATTTTATATTATATATTTATATAATATTTTTCTTAATATCTTAATATGAAGATTAATATTACCCACGTGTCCTAATCAATTGAAATCCAAAAATATGAGGAATTTTTGAATAGAAATTTATTGACTGTCATCCAATGGTCTCTCTAATTTAGTAATTGAAGATGTAGGTCCAATTATACAATTATACAATCTATATACACTTTCAACTTGTTTGTTCGTGACAATGTATAAAACATAATGGTCTTGAGATCTTGCTTCTCCTATCTCAGCCTCTCTATTAGTAGTATTATTTATTTCATGTTTTTACACTATACTATGGTTTTCGGAACAGGTTACATTTAAAAGTATTTATATACCCAAAAGAAATGTAGACAATTAAATTGGGAGGGGGTTTGTAAGAGAACAACAAAGAGTTAGACTGAATGCTTTGCTTGATGTTTGTAACTCTTGTATCAAGTTAGCACAGTAAGAACCAAGATTTTAAGCTCTACTAAATATAAAACAAACAAACAAATAAAAACACTTCATATATTTATGTTTATTTAAGAAAACATTATTAGTGATGTATTATTTTGAAATATACAGGTAATACGTTTGGAGTTATTTAAAATTTATATTGAGGAAAACATGTATTTTCAGTATTGGCTGTAGACAAGCATCTACATAAGACTGTTAAATTGATTGTTGTTGTATATCAAACAAGTTTTATAATACTCATTTTTATTGTTATAATATTTTATAAATTTTAAAGAATATGACAAAAAAAGATATTGTAGGGATTAAAGTGAGGTCTCTGGGAGGAGTTTGGGTACAAAAGGAAAACAAGAATGTGATTTAATTCTATTTACTTAAAATATGCTTTTTAAATCTTAACAAATTCAGATAAATTGAAATCAAGTAACTTTTCTCATTATAATGCAATAAAACTTTTTAAAAAAAAGAAAAGGCACAAACCATGATGCAGGCAAACTTTAAACATCTTGAAGGCAGAGCTAACACTGAATATCAGAAGCTTGTTTCAATGGCAACCTAATATGCAGAATTGGAGGAAGAGAGTTCACTTCCAGTCACTGTCAGGCTCACTCTAATTGAGTAATAGAGCTAAACTGAAAATTGGATTAACTTTGTTAACAAATTGAAGTAGTAGAAGAATATCAGTGGTTAAATGTGGCAAACAACAGTGGGATATATTACAAACATTTTCCAGAGTAGAAAGCAGCATATGAATTATTCAGAGCAGATATGGTAAAGCAAAGCTTATCTATAGATGCTGTGAATGTACGATAGGGTATACTCCATACTCTACAGGGTTTGAAATCTCATTTAAGAGATGTTATTGACAATGGTAAGTGTATTGGGGGCTCTGAATGAAGCATGGTGATTCAGAGTAGAATAAATTGGATGTGCAGATTAAACACTAGATGGACAATTAAGAGAACAGACATTCTCTCACAGTCACATAACTAAAGGACAATTTTCTGGCAGAAATAGATGCAGTTTTCCAAATGACCAGTTCATTCTGGCCAATCCAACAATGGAACAAAACACCAAATGGCTTTACTGCCTCCACAGAACAAATTGGATTTTAGAATTTGTGAAGTTTACAGTAATTCTACTTTTGCACAGAAAGGTTTTCCTATGCTTTTTCCACGAAGTTATAGTTTGTTGCATCACTTTGACATTTTGTGGCATCCTGGCTACTGTGTGGGGACAGTAAAATAAAATGTCTTTCCTTTCTAAATTTAAAGATTATTATTCTAAACAATAAAATATATTTATCCCTTCCAGGTATTGATATATGTATATAGAAATAGTAAATGTATCTGCTTACATGATATATCTACTTCTATTTCAGCAATTTTATACATTATGACATTAATACCAAACCCTCAAAATCAAAGATAAATTTTATAAGTTTGAAAAGCTATTTTAATATTCTTCATTCTTATAAGCATAATCTCTACAAGTATGTGCACGAATTTATTCCTTATAGTTTCCGAAAATATGCAAAATATATTCCTAATAGTTTCCTTAAATATGTAAAATATATTCTCAATTAAACACATATATTACTAAAACTAAGAGATTTGAAAACTGCAAAAAAAAAAAAAAAGAGAGGGAGAGAGAGAGAATGGAATGAATGGATGGAATGAATGGTACTACCCACCTCCTACAACTGGATAGGAAGGTAGCTTGTTGAAGAGAGAGGACTGCCTTTTCCCATAAGGAAAGAGAAAGAAAGAAGATATATATAAAGACAGAGATCCTCTAAGAGGAATTGGTTCCCATTTCTTCAAGTAAGTAAGGGAAACATCCATTACTGTTTTAGGTCTTATGTAGGTAAGTAATGCAGAATGATCCTAGGAAAGAAGCCAAAGAAAAGAGGAATGATGAGGATTAGCCAAGGATTAAAATAAATACATCTCAGTCCTGCTTAGTCAGAAAGTGTCATCTAGAATGGAAGAAAATATTTATAATGGTATTGTAAAGCTGGCATTAGTATTTCAAGCTTTTCCCTGTTCTTACCTTGTCCCCGTGACCAGAGTATTTAAAAAAATAAAAAAATTGTAAGGACACTCTCTTGGAAATTTCCATTCCCAAGAAAGGGATATCAACTCAGCTGATATGCAGCAGACATTCTTAAGTTCAAACACTATTAATTTATTAAGTAATTTTAGCCAAATCACTTTAGCTTACTACTGAGTTTACTAATTAGCCAAGTGAAACTAAAAATCAGTCCCGTGTGAGCTACAGGGTAGCTTAATAGGGAACTATGAAAACAAATACAATTTTATAAATTAAAAGTGAAGTTACATCTTGTAAATTCAAGGTCACCTTGAAGCAAATGGGAAAATAAACATCAAATGCCAGAAATATTCCTTAACGGCTAAAGCAATAGAGCTTTGCTATAAATCTAGATGAAGCTCTTTAAATATATTTTTTGAAGTTATGCTTGAACATTCATTCTTTAGACAACATGGTAGTTTAATTTTTTTCAAATGGATTTCCTTAAACAAAATGAAGAAATAAAAAAGAAATCATTCTCTCAGGCCCACAAAGAATTATCGGTTGGTTGCACTCAACACATTTTGAATTTTTAAAAAGTAAACATATAATCTGCTTCATTAAATAGGAAAATGACAATGATTTAGATGTAAGAATAGAATACATCTACAAATCTGACAGAAACAAACACAAAAATCAAAGACTTCCCATTGTCATGAGAGTTACCCATTCAAGCAAGAATATCAGTCAGAAGAACTTAGAAAAAGTAAACAAAAAGAAAAGTGACTGAATATATTCCTTTGTTCTTAAACAAAAGTACACATTCATATCAGTTTATAAAAAAAATCTGGAAAAATTAGAAATAAAACATCACAATTAAAACTTCTTCCACTAGCTGTACTGAAAATTACAGATTTCCTTAGTTTATCTCTTGTAAATCTTTTACATCTATTTAGTTTTCTTAAACTTCTGTAATGCATGTGCTCTGAAGTTACCAATGAGGAGGGACTGTTCCATTTAATGGTTTTGTCAACATGACCCAAGTTGAAGTTATTTGAAAAAAGAGAACTTCAACTAAGAAATGCTTCCCTCAGAAGAGACCCTTAGTCCTGTGAAGGTCCTATGCCCCAGTGTAGGGGAATGCCAGGGCCTGGAAGCAGGAGAGAGTAGGTTGGTGAGCTGGGGGTGGGGGGGTGGGAGGGA
>NW_022196912.1:64204310-64211570 GCF_008632895.1 Mastomys coucha
TCAGAGCCTCTCAGGAGATAGCTATATTTAGGCTGGCTTGCCCTTCCTTCAGTCTCTGCTCCATATTTCTTCCGTGGGTATTTGGTTCCCCCTTTTAAGAAGGAATGAAATGTCCACCTTTTGGAGACAGGGTTTCTCTGTGTAGCCCTGGCTGTCCTGGTACTCACTCTGTAAACCAGGCTGGCCTTGAACTCAGAAATCCACCTGCCTCTGACTCCCTGCTGGAATTAAAGGCATGCACCACCACAGACAGTGGTATTATGATTTTTAAAGATTATTTAAATGAGATAGCTGATATTCACAGAGTTTAAACAAACTGTGCAGAACTGAACCACAGAGCCAGAGTTCCCAGATGCTGCGTTGTACAATCTGTGAAGCAGAGCCTTCCCCTCACTGTGTTTGAGAGTAAGCCTGGGATTCAAGATAGGTCCAAGGCTGGGAAAGTTGTGTTGAGGATGACTTTAGTATCCATGGACTTCACGACTTACTATTGCAGAAGAAAAGAATAGCATGCAGTTCGGTAATCTCTTTTCTTGAATATGAGTGAAAATTTAGAAGGAGCACTTCTACTATTCTAAAACCTCAAGAAAATGGTCCAGAATGGATGACATAGAGTAAAAAGCAAAAGCAAGACAGGGATTAACAGAAAAATAAATGAACATGACAAAAACCTTAAAAGGAATAAATGGGAGTATAAGTATATGTATATAAAATATAACATAAGAGTAGGCATGAGATGAAACTGGATAAGTAGAAGAGCCAGGTATTATGGTAGAGTGTTAGACTCAGTTCATTAAGCTCAGGGAGCTACAGAGATTTTAATTAGAAAAGTGGGTGATTGTATTTGGATTTCAGATATGTAGCTAAGAACCTGGGTGGGTCCCTAGTAAGACTGGTCTACACAAATTAGGACCTTGCTCTTATTGACTCATGTGCTTCAATCCACATGTGCTAAATAGAAAAAAAGTATCTGCCTCATCAAAAGAAAAAAAAGAAAGAAAGAAAGAAAAGAAAAGAGGAGAAATGCTTCCCTCGGTTTGCCCGAGACAGTTATGACATTTTCTTTCTTTCTATTTTAATTAGATATTTTTTTTATTTACATTTTGAATAATATCCCCTTTCCTGGTTTCCCTCTCCCCTTCCCTGGCTCACCAACCCACCCTCTCCCGCTTCCTCGACCTGGCATTCCCCTACACTGGGGCAAGAGCCTTCACAGGTCCAAGGTCCGTCCTCTCATTGATGACCAACTAGGCCATCCTCTGCTACATATACTGCTGGAGCCATGAGTCTTACCATGTGTGCTCTTTGGTTAGTGGTTTAGTCCCTGGGAGCTCTGAGGCCAACAAGTACTGGCTGACAGAAGCCTGATATAGCCTTCTCCTGAGAGGCTCTGACAGTGCCCGACTAATACAGAAGCAGAGGCTCACAGCCATCCATCCGACTGAGCACAGAGTCCCCAGTGAAGGCACTAGAGAAAGGACCCAAGGAGCTGAAGGGTTTGCAGCCCTTTAGGAGGAACAATATGAACTAACTAGTAAGACATTTTCTTGATTCATGATGGATGGATGAGAGCCTAGATCTCTGTGGGCAGTACTACCCTTGGGAAGCTGTTGATAGGATGTATAAAAAAGTAGACTGAACAAACCAATACAAGGATTCCTTCATGGCATTTACCTGACCTGCTTGAGTTCTAAGCTTTGGCTTCAAATTAAAAGTAGAAGCAAGTGAGTCCTTTCCTTTTGGAAGTTGCTTTTGTTATTGTTATTGTTGTTGTTGCTGCTGTCATTGTTTTCTGTCTTTTGTTTTTTAATCACATCAGTAGAAAAGTAAACTAAGATAGAAATTGGTCCATGGATCACAGAGTATGGCTGACATATCTCATCACATTTTGTTGTACGGCAGATTGTGTAAGATTTTGTAATTATGGGCTGGATATATCAGGTGGTCAGAACTTAATAGTATATTGTGGAAACTTGGGAAATAGGATTGTTAACAGTTACAGATGTTTGAGCTCTTGCTTGTAAAATTTCCTGGAGAAGCAAATACTCTGTCAAAGAGCTGTTCATGTGATGTTTGGAATTAAGAACCTGTGGTTCTAGTCAGCTAGTGTTGAATAATCAGTTGTTATTAACAAGAAATCAGCACCACTGAATGAAATTTTGCTTTACTGGGACAGTTGATGCAGTTCAGCTGGGGTTGGAAAATCACCTTCAATAAACAGGAAACTACCTTAATTTAGATGAAGCTGTGATCCAGAAGGAGCTAATGCTACATCTCTTTCAAGACATCAAGCTTGGTAATTTGTAAGTTTCCCAAGCCATACTGTGTTGAAGGCATGAAGATGTCATGGGAAGTAGCTGAGGTTTGACACTGTGAGAAGCCAGGAGACGCCAATGGTGAAGGTACAGCCTCAGTTGCAGTCGAGATTGCAGGATTAACTAATCATGGAGAAAGGCTGAGGCTTGACATCACGTGGAAGGGTCAGAGTCTCTGAAGAGATGCCAGGAGGTCATTGGTAAATGTGCAGCCTATAGAGACTGGAGACTGAAGAATATTTAAGATTCCAGGACTGGTGCAGAACATCCAAATATAGCAACATCTGTGAAGTGGAGCCAGTCTGAGCCCAGGAGACAAATGTGACAAACAGATGGCAGAGCAAAAAAGTAGATGTGCCCCTTGGAGCCTAGAAGATACTGAGGAAGTCTTGGATAAAGCACTGAAAATTTTACACTGTTGAATTTGCTTTTGCTTTCAGTTGGTTGTTACCGTGTCCTATTTCTTCCCTCTTGGAATAAGAAAGTAACATATTTATTTTATTTTACAGGAACACATAGTACAGAAACGTTAGGCTTTTAAAGTGATATGTAAAGAGAACTTGGACTTTTAAATAATATATATTTAATTAAAATATTTAGAATTATTTGTGTTTTATGCTGTGATTTGATATTAACATGAGATTTGGGCAAATAAGCAGAAATGGAAACCCTATAATTTAGTTGTGTCTTGGATTATGTGAGTCATGGTGAGGAGACGCGATAACAAACACTTCCAAAAGAAAGCATTTCATTTGGGGCTCAGTCAGTGTCAAGGTTAGTCCATGAACATCATGATGGGAAGCATAGTACTGGAGTAGTAGCTGAGAGATTTACACCCTGATCTTCAGGCAGCAGACAGAGACACAGGCACTGGAATGAGCTCTTGAAACTTCAAGGCCCACATATGTGCTGACAGGGGCTACTCTCATTCAAACCTCAATAAATACTAATGCATTGATATATCAAGTTAACAGAGGATTAACTTGCCTGATTATTTTTTTTTTTTTTGTCAACTTGAAACAAACAATTGGAAAGAGGGAACATCAATTGAGAAAGTGCTTCTGTCACTATGTGGGGGCATTTTCTTGATTAATGATTAAGTTGGGAAAGCCCAGCTGACCATGGATAGGCCACCCCTGGGCACATTTTGTATACACCCATGAGGTATACCAATAAGCAGGCTAAGCCATTCTTTATAGCAAACCATCATGCAGCATTCCTCAAAGGCTTCAGCCTCAGTTCCCAACTCCAGATTCCTAGCCTGCTTGAGTTCATACCACAGCTTCCCTCAGTAATAGACTGGAATCAGCCAGTGTAAGCCAAAGGAACCCTTTCCTCCCAAAGTTGCTTTTGGTCATAGTGTTTTATAACAACAATAAAAAGCAAAGTTAGACAAAAAAA
The DNA here is from genome assembly GCF_008632895.1 of Mastomys coucha. Lineage (NCBI taxonomy): Eukaryota > Metazoa > Chordata > Mammalia > Rodentia > Muridae > Mastomys > Mastomys coucha. The sequence continues at coordinate 64,208,027 of NW_022196912.1, forward strand.
TTCAAACTCTGTCATAGTCCATGGATTGGGAAGAGAAGCGATGAATCATACCTATATAAACGACCCTGACTTCCCAAGAAAGTGTTTCACTCTCACCTGTGACAATCAGAAACTGTCCCCTCAGACACCTGTTCTTTTTCCATCACTTTGCATTGTTTTGTAAACAGCTGCTTAAAGACTTTGAAACTGATTGTGCATCTCCACTTTCCCTGCTCTAACAGGGTAATCATCATTACAGTCATTTACCGTGGGGAAGATAGCCAAGTTTATAGCACTAAGCACTACCTAATGGCCATAGAAGAATAAACATGGCACTTCAGTCTTGACCTAAGCTTTCAAAAATTTAAGCAGAATAAGTATAACAAAGGGATGTTAAAAATCAGCTTAAATTTAAAGAATATGGAACATACATTCCCGGTGGATTTTTCAGAATATAAATGATCACTATTAAACATACCAAGTTTATATATAAAAATATACTTCCACTTTAAGGAATACTCCCTATGATTATTTCCACTTTAATTTAATTTTTATGTTTGGAATTTTCAGATATAGAGCATGAACCCAGACTGTCCTTAACCTTGCTGTGATTCTCCTGCCTTGGACTTAAAACAACTGGTGTCTCAATGTATTATTTTTGGAAAAAAAAAATGCATAATAAATGAATATATTGACAAATCAATACATTGACTCAGATTTGCAAGGTTAAGAAATATCCATTGAGATGGACCCCAAAGTTCTTACTGTTGTCTGCTGCTTAAATAACATTGGGCTTCTGTAATATATTTCTCAGTTTTTAATCTTTGAAATCAGCTAGCCAAGGTAGTTATCTGTATTAGCATTATTTACAATTCTATAATAATAAAAAAATAAATTTAGTTTTTTCTTAGATAAGAAATTTTTAAACTAAAGCTAATTTCTAAGACTATGGTGATTTAAATGAGAACTCCCCCATTGGCTCATCTATTTGAATGCATTGTTCCCAGTTTGTGGAAATGTTTAGAAAGGACTAAAACATTTAGCCTTGTTGAAGGAGGTGGCTCAATGGAGGTGGGATATGAGGTTTAAAAAGCCCACATTAGGACCAATCTCAATCTTTCTTTGCCTATAATTTGCAGATTAATGTGAGTTCTCAGATAATGAATCAGTGTGGTGCATGCCTGCCTGGCCCCCAGGCTGCCCACCATGATAGTCATGGAGTAGTCCACTGAAACTATTCAGCAAGGTTCCAATTAAATGCTTTCTTTCATAATTTGTTTTGTTCATGGTGTCTCTTCACACCAAGAGCACAGTAGCTATGACAACGACTCTCTTGCCTTTTACTTTTGAAATTAATTCAATAAAATCCTATGCACCTTAGTACTATGCATTTGTAGATTTTTATACCTAATCTCTGAATTTGTTTTTGCTTTGTGTTGTAGTTGTTGTTGTTATTGTTTTGATGTTTCATATATATCTCACACTGGTTTGGAACTCACCTAATGAACTATGCAGACAAGGAGCAATGTGAAAGTCTGGTCCTGTGAGATAAATACGCCTTCTAAGCAGAGGTTTGCAGATCTTCTGCTGTGAGTGTGGAAGACTTGAGTGCTGCAGCTATACAAAAAGTAAAGACTGCTCCTGAGGCCAGAGGAAAACAGAGCTGTTTGGTTTTCTTTCTGACAAAAACTATCTAGCTATATTCCTCCCGTGTCCTAATGATTCCAATGAAGCTGAACTCAAAATAGACCAAATAGCTTGCCACAATGCATTCAAAGAGACCTGCACTCAGACTGAGGCATAGTTATTGCTCCCTGGATTTACAATAAGGATTAAAGGATGAAAGATATTACAACTGTGCCATTTGGTAAGGAGAGGAGTGTGGAAAGATTAAAATTGAAGATAGTGCCTATATCAACAGGATAGATAAAAATTTCCTTAGTATTTTATTAGTTCATTTCCATTGTATATAATACTGAATGTCATACAACTATTTTCATGAAAGCATAGCATGTACTTTGACTATAAATGCTTTCTTACCAAAATTTGCTCATCCTCCTCATGCTCCTCCTTCTCATCTTCCTTTTCCTCCCATTCACTCCCCAGACACTGTCACTTCAGCTTCACTGGTGGAGCTCAGCATAGAAACAACCCAGCTATACAGGACAAGTAGCATTAGGAAAATATGTCTCCCCTTTCCTAATATCAACACTTCCCTTTCTATGAGTGATTTGGCATTGGACACAACCAGGATGAAGAAGAATAGCATTACAATTGCATTGTATGGCAAGCAAGATCATTTAGGCCAAATCTGCCCCTGAGATACCCTAAAAGGGAAAAAAATCTATTCACCATCTCATGAGAGTTTATGACAGGATATACATTTACGTGAAATTATGTCTTGTGATTGGGTTACCACACTCAGGATGATATTCTCCAGATCCATCCATTTCCCTAAGAATTTCATAAAGTCATTGTTTTTAATAGCTGAGTAGTACTTTGAGTACAGAGTCCCCAATGAAGGAGTTAGAGAAAGGACCAAAGGAGCTGAAGGGTTTGCAGCCCCTTAGGATGAACAACAATATGAACTAACTAGTACCCTCAGAGCTCCCAGGGACTCAACCACCAACCAAGGACTATACATGGTGGGACTGATTATTCTGGCAGCATGTATATAGTAGAGGATTGCAAAGTCAAGCATCAATGGGAGGAGAGGCCCTTGGCTCTGTGAAGGTTCTGTGCCCCAGTATAGGGGAATTCCAGGGCCAATAAGTGGGAGAGGGTGGGGTGGCAAGCATGGGGATGAGGGAGGCAACAGGGATTTGTTCTTGGTTTTTTTGGTCTGTTTTTTTTTTTTTAGGGGAAACTAGAAAAGGAGAAATCATATAACATGTAAATAAAGAAAATATCTAATAAAAAATGTTCATAGCAAAAAAAAATGATGTCTTGTATTGCTCATGCATGTGAAGATCATCCAGTGTCATGTACTCATATACCAGCAGATCTACCAATTAGTGTAAAGCTGAATAGATTAGGTATAATTCAGAGATTAGGTACCCCATTACCATACTGCAGGATGCATGCTGTCAGGGTCTCTGTAAGTTCATATGTACAGTTGTGTCTAGAAAACAGGCTCTTGCAAATTTCTTCCTCATCTTCCTCAAAGCCCCTTGAGTTCTGAGGTGTTTAATGAAAGCATTCCATTTAATACTGAGTATCTATAATAAATTCTTTCATTCTCTGTACACTGTCCAGTTGTAGGTCTCTGTATTAGTTCTAATCTACTGACAGATGAAGCTTCTCTGATGATAACTGAGCTAGACAGCGGCCTATGTGCATAGCAGAGAATCCAAATGAATCAATGTATTGCTATGTTCCTTTAGAAAAAAAATGTTTTATTTATTTATTTAAAGAGACAGGATTTTTCTGTGTGACCTTGCTCTGTAGAAATGGCAGACCTTAAAATCACAGAGATCCACTTGCTGTGGCCCCCTATGTCCTGGGATAAAATCTGTGTGCTACCACTACCCACCATAGAAAAACATTTTTTTTTTTTTATTTTAGA
>NW_022196912.1:64220694-64232528 GCF_008632895.1 Mastomys coucha
TATTCTCCTGTATTTCTTTAAGGGAGTTATTTGTGTCCTTCTTAAGTTCCTCTATCAGCATTGTGAGACATGATTTTAGATCCAATTCTTGCTTTTCCGGTGTTTTGGGATATCCATGTCTTACTGCAGTGGGAGTACTAGGTTCTGATGAAGCCAAGTAGTCTTGGTTTCTGTTGGTAGGATTCTTGCATTTGCCTTTCACCATCTCTTGATTTTTGGTGTTAGATGTTCTTAGTGACTCTGACCAGAGCTTGTCCTGCCCCTGATGCCCTGCAAGACCCCTGAGATTAGTGGGGCCTGTGCCTCCCAGCTGGCTGCTCCCGCCTTAGGAACTCACTGGAGAAGAGATGGTGGCTCTCACCAGAGACTCCGGGTCAAAGCGGTCCCTGGAGGCAGGCCCTCCACTTGCAGGGAAGGGGGCAGCTAAAGTTGCTGATTCACCTCTGTCACTTAGAAGCTGAGAGCATCCTGTCCCTGCAGCCCTGTGGCTCGCCTGGGACTCCTGGGGCCTGTGCCTCCTGTCTGGCTGCTCCCGGCTTAAGAACTCACCTGAGACTCTGGGTCAAGGTGGTCCCTCAAGCATATTTTTAAATATTATTGTCTTTATTACTGTTGAAAGAAATAGTTTCTCTATTTAAGTTTTGCCACAAGATAACATAATACTCTGGATGGTGTGGATTAAATTGTAGACTTACACTAACTTCTTCAAATCCTATTTACAATGACACTTTATGATGACATGCTTGTTTCTTTTCAACATTTGCATGGCACATCCACTGAGAGTGTGAAAAAATTTCTATAGAATAAAATATCTTTAATCTTTCCAAGCTATACATGATGACTTCTTTGAAAATATAATGATAGGTTAGTCATAATGCTTCGGGAAATTTGTCTTAATTTTTTTCTTATTAAAATAGCCAAAAATAATTTATTTGGAAACCTTGAATTACAGATTTCCAGATATATAAATGTAAGACACTATATGGAATCTAAATCTATATGTAGCTCTGCTAGCTATCTAATTAGATGGTGTGTTCAGCATGTTTGAATTTGTGCATACATTACAAATAGAATGTTTCAGAAGTGGGTATAAGAAAGTGGTATAAAAAGAAGTGGGTATAAAAAAGGAGTGCCATGGTAGACTGGACTCAGGTCTTAGAGCATGTAAAACATAAGAGGGCCTGAATGCATCTGTATGCACTCTGGTCTGATTTTCATCACAAATATGAAAGTATTAAAATGTCTTTTCTTATAACTGATACAGAAGGCTATTTGGACATTTAATAAATGTATGATCTTGTTTTAAAAGTTAGTAAGTTCTTAAATATTGCTAATCAATATCTTTAAAGCAGTTGGAAGCTTAGGTATGGCAAACATGTATTAGAAGATTGATTTTTTACAGCAGAAATCTATACATCAAGCAGGTTTATTGGAAGCACATGATAAAATGAATATCACTCTAGAAGAGAGCCCTCAGAAAGTATGCAATCAGCCAAGATGATATACATTATAAGAGACAACAGAAGTGGAACTCTAAGGACAGATAATCAATTTTTTTCTTGGTGTACAATGACTCATATGTTTCTTCTTAATACACCGTCAGATAAGCAATAAATGTTTGATAGTTTGTGATTTGTTTTACCAGTAGCACTATCGTAAGAAGCATTAATAATTGCCTTTTAAAAAGTCTAAAGTATAGCAACCTAAACAGTAGAACAACTATTTCTGCCATAAGCATTAATCATTGATAAAAATACTAATATAATAATTTTTGAAAGACACTATCTTTCATTCCAGGATAAAAAAGTGTTCATTTTTTTGACCTAATTCTTAACCTAGAATATTCCTATCTTATAATTGTGTCAAGTGCAAACTTTTCCTAAAATAGGAATATCTGTTCAACATCTTCAAAATTTGTCTTTGCATTAAACCAAAGTATAGTCCTCAGGACCAGATTTCATTTCCTGCTCTAGATAGATAGATAGATAGATAGATAGATAGATAGATAGATAGATACATACATACATACATACGTACATACATAGATGCAAAGATGCATAGATACATAAATATAGCTAAACAGAGATAGATAAAGATGATATGTATATATTGTGATACTGATATAATTATAGATTATATAGATATAGTTGATGTAAATATAGATACATAGATAACATATTGAGCTAAAGAAAACATAAAACTGTGGCTATTCTCCAATAACTAGTGACAGATGAAATATGCATTAATAAAGAAACCATGTCATTTATCTTAAACCAGAAAGCTTTAAACTTGCTATTTCCAAGTGCAAACTAAAATATAAGTTCAGTATACAAGAAACATATATGCTATTAAATACCCATTATGTCTCTAACCAATGCCTGATTTCTCCTCATAATGTTCTTTGTTTAGTGCAGAAATTCTCAGCTCTCTGTCTTCTTTGTAAGTCAGTGATATAAAAATGTTCTTTATTAACAAACATTTAAGATTGGGAAATGTTGACCTTTTTAAATTCACCATATTTTTTCTTTCCACTTAATAGAAGAATATTATACAAACTTCACACTAATTTCACCTACAAGTGATCAAATCACACATAATAGACTTTGAATTAATAATGAAAGCAAATTAATATGTATTTTCATTGAACAATCCTGAAGTGTTTGCAAAATTCAAATTTATTCATGAAAGGCCAACAATGTAAGTATACAATTTAATTAAATAAAAATTGCATATTGTTAATTCTAGGTTAGTTCACAACTGTTATGGAAAAGTAACTAGCTTGCTGTTGTGCCATATATGAAAGAGACAAGAAAGTTGCTATGTCCTTGGGAGCTCTGGGGGTACTAGTTAGTTCATATTCTTCTTCCTCCTATTGGGTCCTTTCTCTAGCTCCTTCATTGGGAACCTGTGCTCAGTCCAATGGATGTGTGTGAGTCTCTGCTTCTGTATTCGTCAGGCACTGTCAGAGCCTCTCAGGAGACAGCTATAGTAGGCTCCTGTCAATCAGCACTTGCTGGCATCCATAATAATGTCTGGGTTTGATGATTGAATATAAGATGGATCCCCACGTGGAGCAGTCTCTGGATTGTCCTTTCTTCAGTCTCTGCTCCATACTTTGTCTCTGCAACTCCTTCCATAGGTATTTTGCTCCGCTTTCTAAGAAGGATGAAAGTATTCACTCTTTGATCTTCCTTCTTCTTGAGTTTCTTGTGGTTTGTGGATTGAATTTTGGGTATTCTGAGCTTCTGAGCTAATATCCACTTATCAGAGAGTGCATACCATGTGCATTTGTGATTGGGTTACCTCACTCAGTATGATATTCTCCAGACCCGTCCATTTCCCTAAGAATTTCATAAATTCATTGTTTTTAATAGCTGAGTAGTAGTCCATTGTGTAAATGTACCACATTTTCTGTATCGACTCCTCTGTTGAGGGACATCTGGGTTGTTTCCAGCTTCTGGCTATTATAAATAAGGCTGCTATGAACATAGTGGAGCATGTGTCTTTATTACATGTTGGAGCATCTTCTGGGTATATGCCCAGGCCAAAGAGTACACATGGTGGGACTCATGGCTCCAGCTGCATATGTTGCAGAGGATGGCCTAGTCGGTTCTCAATGGGAGGAGAGGCCCTTGGTCCTGTGAAGGCTTTATGCCCCAGTGCAGGGGAATACCAGGGCCAGGAAGTGGAAGTGGGTAGGTAGGTGAGGAGGGGGAGTGGGTAGGTGTTAGTGGGTTTTTGGAGGGGAAACCAGGAAAGTGGATAACTTTTGGAGGGGAACCAGGAAGTGAATAAAATTTGAAATGTAAATATAGAAAATATCTAATTAAATGAGAATAAAGAAAAATCTAATTAAAAAAGAAAATAGTGATGCAAAGCAGGTGAATAAAAAAAGTTAAAAACCATAAAAAAGAAAGTTGTTATGTTTTTAATGTTATAATTTTATTTTTCAACTTTCATTTGTCAAAGAATGGGCCCGGGATTAAGAAAAGTTTTGGCATATTCATGGTTTTTACAGAACATTGTAATTAATACTAATTAAAGAACTGCAATACAATAAAAATGTCTCCAGTTGGGCAAGTTATGAAGTTTTTATTTTGAATTGTATCAAACCAGAGCTATATCAATGCATAGGCATAAGACATGCTAACAAAATTAACTACTACTTTCCTTCACTTTAAAAATGTAAAGTAGGAGCCCCACCTTTATTCTTACCTGCTTTCTGCCCAAGACAGATCAGCTACCAGATATTCACCCATACCCACAACATACTTGTCTCACAGGAGGTCAACAGTAACCAGGGACAAAGGAGGCCTGCTCTAACCAGAGACATAACACACCCATTCAAACCAGAGACAACACTGTCTGCCTTCAAAGAGACTGTCTCTACCTGCATCCAAACAAAGACACCCAGGCCAGTTAACACTAGAGATAACCAGAAGGCAAGGAACAAGCTCAAGATCATAAGCAACAGAATATCCAATGCAACCAAGCAACTAAGTTCTAGCACAACAGCAAGTGCTGGATACCCAATCACACCTGAAAAGCAAGATAATGATCTAAAATCCCCTCTCATGAAGATGATAGAGACCTTAGACAAGAACTTCAAATCCCTGAAAAAAGAAATCAAATAAAACAGAAAGATCTCCCATTCGAACAGATTGGTAGAATCAACATAGTGAAAGGGGTTAATATTCAAAATATATAAAAAAAAAAAACTCAAGAAGCAAACCTCCACAAAACCAAACAACCCAATTAAAAAATGGGGTACAGACCTAAACAGACAATTCACAACAGAAGAATTTTGAATGGCCTAGAAGCACTTAAAGAAATGTTCAAGTTCTTAGTCATCAGAGAAATGCAAATCAAAACAACCCTGAGATTCCACCTAACATCAGTCAGAATGGCTAAGATCAAAAACTCAGGTAACAGGAGATGCTGGTGCGAATGTGGAGAAAGAGGATCACTCCCCCACTGCTGGTGGGATTGCAAGCTGGTACAAGCACTCTGGAAATCAGTTTGGTGGTTCTCAGAAAATTGGACATAGTACTATCTTAGCACCCATCAATACCACTCCTGTGTATATACCCAGAAGATGCTCCAAGATGTAGTAAGTACACATGCTCCACTATGTTCATAGAAGCCTTATTTATAATAGCCAAAAGCTGGAAAGAACCCAGATGTCCTTCAACAGAAGAATGGATACAGAAAATGTACATTGACACAAAGGAGTACTACTCAGCTATTAAAAACAATGAATTCATAAAATTCATAGGCAAATGGATAGATCTAGAAAAATATCATGCTGAGTGAGGTAACCCAATCACAAAAGAACACATATGGTATGCACTAATTGATAAGTGGATATTAGTCCAAAATCTCCAAATAACCAAGATAAAATTCACAAAACACATGAAGCCTAAGAAGAAGGAAGACCAAAATGTAAATATTTCAGTGCTTCTTAGAAGGGTGAATAAAAAACTCATAGGAGGAAAAACAGTGACAAAGTGTGGAGCAGAGACTGAAGGAAAGGCCATCTAGAGACTGCCCCAACTGGTGATCCATCCCATATACAGTCACCAAACACAGAAACTATTGTGGATGCTGGGGAGTACTGGCTGACAGGAACCTGATATACCTGTATCCTGAGAGGGTCTGCCAGAGCCTGACAAACACAGAGACAGATGCTCACAGCCAACAATTGGACTGAGTGCAGGGTCCCCAGTAGAGGAGTTAGAAAAAGGACTGAAAGAGTTGAAGGGATTTGCAACACCTTAGGAAGAACAACAACATCAACCTACCAGACCCCCCATAGCTCCCCAGGGGAACCATCAACAAAGGAGTACACATGGCTCCAGCTGTATATGTAACAAAGGATGGCCTTGTCATGCATCAAAGGGAAGAGAAGTCCTTAGTCTTAGGAAGGCTTGATAGATGCTCCAGGATAGGGGAATTGAGGGCAGAAATGTGAGAGTGGGCGAGGGGTTGTTGGAACACCCTCATAGAAGCTGGGGGAGAGAAGATGCGATAGGGGGTTCCCAGGAGTGGAGGAGCAGTACAGGGGATAACATTTGAAATGTAAATAAAGAAAATATCCAATAAAAATGAAAAAAACAAAAATAAAAATTAAAACCCAAACAAACAAAAACATGGTGAAAAGGACCATTTTACCAAAACCAATCTACAAATACAATGCAATCCTCATCAAAATTCAAACACAGTTCTTCACAGACATGGAAAGAGAAAATCTCAACTTCATATAGAGAGACAAAATACCCAGGATAGACAAAACATTTCTCAACAATAAAAGAACTTCCAGAGGAATCACTCTCTCTGACCTCAAGCTGTACTACAAAGCAATAGTGATAAAAACTGCATGGTATTGGTATAGAGAATGAACAGAGATAAGCAGCCTAGGGAGGTGGGAGCTGAGGGGACCCTCTACAATGTACCAGTGACCCAGGAGATGAGAGACTCTAAGGACTCAGTGGGAGTGGCCTTAGCCAAAAATGCCCAACATTGGGTAGAGTAACTTGAAGAGTCCATCTCCAGTAGACAGGGCCTCAAGCAGATGGACAAGGTTACTAACCCACAGTCGGGGGTTTGCAGCCCCTTAGGACGAACAACAATATGAACTAACTAGTACCCTCAGAGCTCCCAGGGTCTCAACCACCAACCAAAGACTGCACATGGAGGGGTCTGATTGTTCTGGCAGCATGTGTTTAGTAGAGGATTGCAAATTCAATCATCAACAGGAGGAGAGGACCTCGGCCCTGTGAAGGTTCTGTGCCCCAGTGTAGGGGAATGCCAGGGCCAGAAAGTGGGAGAGGGCAGGGTGGCAGGCATGGGGAAGTGGGAGGCAACAGGGGTTTGTTTTTGTTTGTTTCTTTGTTTTTTGGAGGGGAAACTGGGAATGGAGAAATTTACATGCAAATAAAGAAAATATCTAAAAGAAAAAAAAAAAAAAAGAAAAAAAAATTTTGACCCAGAAGTATTCTTGTCTAAAAGAACTGCAGGAAAAAAAAATGGAGAAGAGATTGAAGGAAAGGCTATTCAATGACCAGCTCAACTTGGGAATCCATATTATCATAGGACAGCACCAAGGCCTGACACTACTACTGTGCTTACAGGCAGGAGAGTGGCATGACAGTCATCTGAGAGGTTCTATCAGTAGCTGACTGAGAAAGAAGCACCCAACTACTTACACCCAACTATTGAACTGAGGTCAGGGATCCCTATGTTTGAATTAGGGGATGGATTAAAGAATCTGAGGGGAAGAATGACCCCATAGGAAGATCAGCAGTCTCACCTTACCCAGAACCCAGAAAGCTCCCAGGGAGCCGACAACCAGGAGCATGCACAGGCTGGTCAGAGGCCCCTGGCACAAATATAGCAGAGGTTCACCTGGTCAGGCCTCAGTGAGAGAAGATGCACTTAATCCTTGAGAAACTTGAGGTCCCAGGGAAGGGGGAGTCCTGTTGTGGGGGAATACCCTCGGGAAACAAGGGAGAAGAGGAATGCGATGTGAAACAGTGGGAGAGGGTCCAAGGTGAGAGGCAATTGCTATAATGTAAATAAAGTATTTATAATAAAAATGATAATAAAGTAAAAAATAAATAAATAAAAATGTAAAATAAATTTCACTGAACTGAGAAAAACAGATCATTCAGGTTAATACATATGACATTTACCAGCTTCAAAATAATCCCTTGTTACATAATCCTCTGTCACACTGATTGTAGATGCAAGCATCTTAAAAATAATAATAATAATTTGAAGGCTTTATTTTTAAAATGAAACTTTATACCAAGCACTACAACTGTTTCTATCTAATCTATTTTCTCACCTAATATCTGCAGAAAGCCTCTACCCACTGATGAAGAATAAAATGATCAGAAATTTATTTTTCTTCATCACACTCTCTGTGTCCCATTTCAAGATATTCACTGCCCTTTTTCTTCTTTTTTAGAAAAAAAAGAAAGCAAATAACATTTTAATCTAAGGGCCATGGTAACATAATAAAAATGGTACTGGGGGATATTTCCTAAGAAAGGTTGCCATCTTCTAGAACCTTTATATGCTTTTGAATGCTTTGTCCTCTCCAAATGTCTACAGTGATTTCAAAAAATTCAAATATAAAGGCTATCCTTGACTCAACAATGTGAGGGTAATACACATGAAAAACACCCAAAATAGAAAACATGTAGAGATACATAATTTCCAAAATGAATGAATTTGTAGGTGGCCTTCAGAACAAACAGTAATTGAAGCCATTCAATGATTCCCTCAATCTACAAACTGTATATCGTTACAGTCTTTCTCAGACCTGAAGCAAGACTGTTTAAAATATTCTACTTAGCATTCTGTGGACTTTTACCCTGAATAAACAGCTGGCATACAATCAACTGTATATGAAAAGGGAAAAAGTTATCTTCAGACTGTTAACTTGGAGGCATGCAATTCCCTTTCCCCTTACCTATGAGGCAGTACCACCTTCCACGGGGTGACACAGTATAGTAAATGCTCTGCCTCCCTAAATCTGTTTTCTGAGGATGGGCAAAAACAACACTCCAGAGTGGCAGAAAATATGCCCTGCCTACATTCCAGAGTAATGCTGAAATAAATTGTAATGACCTGACACTTTTAACAACTTCTTTTACAATTTTCCAGCAAGGCTTTGAAATGAGTTGAGAGAAAAACTGTTATCCACAAACTTAAAACACACGTCAGGCTTAATAGATTTTTCTTTCTCCTAAACTGCTCTTTTTCTTCTTCATCTTTCTAATTATTGTCATCAATGTACACTTTTTTTTCTTCAGAGAATATATTGATGGTTTAAACTGAGAAATTGGAATACTGCATTTGTTTTAGTGGTGAATCTGCAGCAGTTAATGTTCAAGAGCTAAAAGCTGCAAAACTTCGTTGATTAGGCCAAAAGTTTGGAGTGAACTGAACAGATGAGTGAAACAGGGCTTACTAATTAATTAGCATCATTTTCTCTAATATTCTTTGCATAGAAATCTAGTTGGATGAATTAATTCTTAATATCTGGAACTGATTAAACATTTTGTGTAGGCAACCCAATAGTAATAAAGTGCACCCCATACCCTGTGCATCTCATACCCAACAATATTGCCTACTTAGCCAGAGGCCTGCCTGCATCATGAACATCAGGCTAAGCAGACACCAGGAACCTCAGACCACAACAATAATAGTTACCCTAGAGTTACCTTCAGCACCCAAAATATCAGAGGCCTCATAGCCCACATAAGTTAATTAATTAATTAATTGATTAATTAATTAAACAACAGATGTACCCTATTGTATCTGAAGACTTGTTGATCACCAGAACCCCAGGACACTCATAGTGGAAGACTAAAAGGAAAGAGAAACCAAAGGAAAAACATGCAAAAACACCCATACAATAAATATAAACTCAGAAATCAACATCTGAAACTATAATAACCACCAAACACAGATGGCTAGAGGCTAGCATAAGAACACAATAAACAGCAACTAAGACAATAGGTTACCACCATAGACTAGCTACCCTACTACAGCAAGCATTGGAAATCCTAACAAGGCCAAGCACAAGGAAATTACTTTAAATCCAATCTTATGAATGTGATAGAGGCCTTTGAAGAAAGAATGAATAAATTCCTTAAAAAACACAGGGAAACACATCTAAAAAAGTGAAGGAAACTAATAAAATTGTTCAAGACCTAAATATGGGAATAGAGGCAATAAAGAAAAGAAAAACTGAGGCAATCTTGCAGATGGAGAACCTAGGCAAGAACAAAAGAGATATAGACACAAGCTTCAACAATGTAAGAGATAGAGAAGAGAATCTTACATGTAGAAGATATGAAACAAACAATCAAAGAAAATGTTAGATCTAAAATGTCTCTGACATAAAATATTCAGGAGATCTGGGAAACCATGAAATGACAAATCCTAAGGATAGAAGAAGGCGAAGATTCCCAACTCAAAGGTCCAGAAAATATTTTCAACAAAATCATAGAAGGAAATTTCCCCAAGCTAAAGAAAGCTTTATTTATGCCCGTAAATAATCAAGAAACTTATACAATACCAAAAAGACTGGAAAAGAAAAGAAAAGAATCCTGCCATATAACAAATAATGCACTAAATATGTAGAAGGGAGAAATAATATTAAAAGCTACAAGGGTAAAAGTACAAGTAACATATAAATGTAAACATATCTAAATGACCCCCAACTACTCAACAGAGACTCTAAAATCCAAAAAAGCCAAGATAGTCTTTATGTCCTGCAGTCTGTCTGAGACCATAGATGTTGGCCAGACTACTATAGCCAACAAAAGTTTCAATTTCCATCAATGGAGACAAAAATATAATCTATGACAAAACCAAATGTAAGCAGTATTCATGTACAAATACAGTACTACAGAAGATACTAGAAAGAAAACTCCAATGAATGAAACATAACTATGCTGAAGAAAACACAAGAAAGAAATAATTTCATTCCAGCAAAATCAAAGGAAGAGAATCTCTCTCTCTCTCTCTCTCTCTCTCTCTCTCTCTCTCTCTCTCTCTCTCTCTCTCTTGCTCACACACGCATGCACACATACACACACACACACTGAAAACATCAAAATACCAAGCATAAACAATCATTAGTTTTAATATCTCTCAGAGATATCATTTGAAATGTAAATAAAGAAAATATCTAATAAAAATAAAAATAAAGTATATAAAGAACTAAAAAATAAATTTCTTAATAAAAAAGACACAAGATATTAGAATGGACACAAAAGCAGGACCCAATACTGTACTGTATACAATAAACACACTGCAGCATCAAAGATAGAAAATATCACAGAGTAAAGGGAATTTTCCAAGCAAATAGAACCAAGAAGCAAACTGGAGTGTCTGTTCTAATATCAATAAAATAGACTTTAATTAATTTTAATTAATAAAAACGGGAAAAGAAACTTTATATCATCAAAAGAAAATGCACCAGAAGACATCTTGTGAGACCACCATGGATTAAAGAAGGACTTCAACAGTAGAAATAACAGAAATTCTACAATTCCATGGAAATTGAACAACTTTCTATTCATTGACCACTGAAGCAAGGGAAAAATAAAAAAAAAAAAGAAAGAAAACACTTTCTAGAATTCTATAAAAATTAATGCACAATGTACTCAAACTAATGGGACACAAGGATATTAGTGCTACGAGAAAAGTTCTTAGCACTAAATGCTTTCAAAAAGAAATTAATGAGATCCCAGAGTATCCACTTAACAGTACATCTCAAGGCTCTGGAACAAAAGGAAGCAAACATACAAAAAGGGAGTAGACTGCAGGAAATATTCAAACTCAGGGCTGAAACCCATAAGTTAGGAACAAAAAGAGCAATACAAAGAATCAACAAAATCAAGAGTTTGTTCTATGAAAAAATCAGTAAGATAGTGCAACACTTAGCCAAACAAACTAAAAGGCACAGAATATTCAAATTACCAAAATCAGAAAATAAAAGAGGATCACAACAACAGAAAATGGGAAAACCTGAAGAATCATTTCAGTCTTACTTCAAAAACCCGGACTCCACAAAAGTGGAAAATCTAAATGAAATGGATAATTTCATTGACACATGCCACTTAACAAAATTAATTAAAATGAAGATCAGGACAAAAACTAAATAGACCTTTAACCCCTAAGGAAATAGAATCAGTAATTAAAATCTCCCAACCAAAAAAGCCCAGGACAGGATGGTGTGAGGGCAGAATTCCAGTTAAGTAGCTTAGAACTACGTTTTGGGTTGCAGGCATACCCCAAACCCTGAAGGTGAGTGA
>NW_022196912.1:64236578-64248205 GCF_008632895.1 Mastomys coucha
ATTAAAAATGGGGTACAGAGCTAAACAAAGAATTCTCAACTGATGAATACTGAATGGCTGTGAAGCACTTAAAAAAATGTTCAAAATCCTTAGTTATCAGGGAAATGCAAATCAAAACAACTCTGAGATTCCACCTCACACCAGTCAGATTGGCTAGGATAAAAAACTCAGGTGACAGCAGATGCTGGAGAGGTTGTGGAGAAAGAGGATCACTCCTTCATTGCTGGTGGGATTGCAATCTGGTACAACCACTCTGGAAATCAGTTTGGCGGTTCTTCTGGAAATTGGGCACAGTTCTACTGGAGGACCCAGCTATACCACTCCTGGGTATATACCCAGAAGATATTCCAACATGTAATAAGGACACATGCTCCACCATGTTTATAGCAGCCATATTTATAATAGCCAGAAGCTGGAAACAACCCAGATATCCCTCATCAGAGGAATGGATGCAGAAATTGTGGTACATCTACACAGTGGAGTACTACTCAGCTATTAAAAACAATGAAATTTTGAAATTCTTAGGGAAATGATGGACCTGGAGAATATCATCCTGAGTGAGGTAACCCAATCACAAAATACAAATAACACACATGGTATGCACTCTCTGAAAAATGGTTATTAGCCCAAAAGTTTGGAATACAGGAAGAATAACCCACAAACCACAATAAACTCAAGAAGAAGGAAAACCAAAATGTGGACATATCATTCCTTCTTAATAGGGGAGACAAAATACCCATGGAAGGAGTTGCAGAGACTAACTATGGAGCAGAGACTGAAGGAAGGGCAAGCCAGCCTAAATATAGCTATCTCCTAAGAGGCTCTGACAGTACCTGACTAACACAGATGTAGAGGCTCACAGCCATCCATTGAACTGAGTACAGGGTCCCCAATGAAGGAGTTAGAGAAAGGACCAAAGGAGCTGAAGGGCTTGCAGCACCTTAGGATGAACAACAATATGAACTAACTAGTACCCTCAGAGCTCCCAGGGACTCAACTACCAACCAAAGACTATATATGGTGGGACTGATTGTTCTGGCAGCATGTGTATAGTAGAGGACTGCAAAGATGATCATCAATGGGAGGAGAGGCCCTTGGCCCTGTAAAGATTCTGTACCCCAGTGTAGGGGAATGCCAGGGGTGGGAGAGGGTGGGGTGACAAACATGGGGAGGGGGAAGCAACAGGGTTTTATTCTTGTTGTTTTTGTTTGTTTGTTTGTTTTTTAGAGGGGAAACTGGGAAATGTAAATAAAGAAAATATCTAATAAAAAATAGCCACAAATTATATGAAATATTTCTATGTAACTCTAAGCTAGTAAAAGACATATGATAAGAACTTCAAGTCTTTGAAGAAAAAAAAATGAAGAAAATATCAGGAGATGAAAAATGTCTCATTCTCATGGATCAGTAGGATTAACATAGAAGACTTGAACATCTTACCAAAAGCAATCTACAGATTCAATGCAATTCCCATCAAAACTCCAACCCAATTCTTTACAGACCTAGAAAGAAGAAGACTGTAAAAACATATGAAAAAAAACCCAACAACAAACAGGATATATAGGACAATCCTGTACCATAAAAAGAATTTCTAGAGGTATTACCATCTCTGATTTTAAGATATACTACAGAACAATGGCAATTAAAAATTTTAAAAAGGATGGTACTGGCATAAAAAACAGAGAACTTGACCAAAGGAATAGAACTGGAGACCTAAAGACCTGGAAGCAAACCCACATTTCTACGGAAACTTGATTTTTGACAAAGAAGCCAAGACTATATAATTTTAAAAAAAGAAAACAAATGATGCTGGTCTAACTGGATTTCTGCATGTAGAAGAATGTAAATATATTTATATCTATAACCCTGCACAAAACTCAAGTCCAACTGGATCAAAGGCTTCAGCATAAACCTGGATACAATCTGATAGAAGGGAAAGTGACAAATAGCCTTGAATGCTCGAGTACAGGGCACAACTTCCTGAACAGAACACCAATATCTCAGGCACAAAGATCAATAGTTAACAAATGGGACTTCATAAAACTGATAAGCTTCTGTAACATAAAGAACACTATCAAATGACAAAACAGCAGCCTACTGAATGGAAATAATATCTTCATGAACCTTATATCCAAGAGAAGGCTTATATCCAAAATATTTAAAGAACTTAAGAAACTAAAGATCAATGAATCAAATAAACCAAATAAGAAATGGGGTACAGACCCAAAAAGAATTCTGAAAAGAGGAGTCTCTAATGGCCAAGAAGCAATTTGACTTGGCATTTTTTTAAAAAATTGAGAATAGTTCTACATCAAGACACAGCTATACAACTCCTGGGCATAAACTCAAAAATGCTGTACCATAACAAAAGAACACTTCCTAGCAGCTATATTGGTAATAGCAAAAAACTGAAAACAACCTAGATGTACCTCAAAAGAACAATGAATAAAGAAAATGTGCCACATTCTCACAATAAAATATTACATAACTATTAAAAACAATGACTCCATGAAAATGTTCAGGAACATGGATGGAACTAGAAAATACTACCCTGAGTGACATAACCCACACCGTGACAAATGTGATATTAATAAGTGGATATTAGATAAAAGTACAGGATAATCATGCCATAATCCACAGACCCAAAGAAGTCAAGTAACAAGAGTGCCTAAAGAGGGACACTGGATCTATCTCACTGAGAAAATAAATAGAATAGACATGGGGGTGGAGGGAAGGAGGGTACTGGATTGGTAAAGGGGGTGGGGAGGAGTACAGGAGGGATCAAGTGGGGATAAGATGGGAGAGAGTATTGAGAGAGAAGAGAACTGGACTTGTTGCGGTGTCAGAGGTGGAAGATGGGAGTGGGCATCTCTAAGTTGGCCTAGAAACCTAGAAACCTGGGACAATGGAAACTCTAGCAATAGGGGATGAGGGAATATGGGGATTTGGGGAGGGGAAACCAGGAAAAGAGAGGACATTTGAAATAAAAATAAAGAAAATATCTGATAAAAAATTTGATGAAAAAAAAAAAAGATGTTGGTCAAAGGAGTCACATAAAACTCCCCAAACAACCCAGGTTATTTCAAAGACAGTGGGTTGCTCTCTGCAAAATGACAACAGAACCCATTGCCAAGGACAATAGCCACACTACTCATGGAATATGGAAAAGTGGAGCTTATCCTTCCATGGAGCCCTCACCGCTATATTCTAGTATCTTTGCTGTGGGAAGGTATTCTGAAGGCTAACAAAAGGGACATGTAAATGCCAAATTAGCCACAAAACCCTTGACTACAATCTGCCCTGCCTACAAAGGCATACTAGGGCAATTGTGGGTAAGAAGTTGTGGAAGTAGCCAACCAATACCAGATTTGACTTAAAGCCCATTCCATGAGACAGAACCCATATCTGACACTGCTTAAGTGACCAGGTTCTCTACCTATGTATTATATCTTTCAGCTTAGTAATTTCATGGTACTTCTGAGTATGAATGAATGGGTCCTGGATCCTTGTACATTTCTTTAGGACTCTTTTCCTTCCTTTGGGTTCCCTTGCCCAAGTTCAATGTGATGGGGTTTGCTTTATCATATTATATTCTATTTTGCTATGTTTGGTTGTTATCTCTTAGAAGCCTGTTCTTTTCTGAGAGACAGAAAGGGAATGGTTCCAGAAAGGAGCAGAGGTATGGAGGAACTGGGAAGAGTAGAGGACAGGAAATTATAATCAGGTCATATTGTATGAGAAAACAATCTATTTTCAATAAAGGGGGAAAGAATTAAATAAATTGATTTACTATTTAAATATATTTTATGCTAATTTTTGAAAATTAGGTGGTTGTGACTGGAGATGCTATTTTTCTATATTTATACATTGTAAGAATAAGCTCTAGTGTATTCCTTATTGTGAAATGTCAAGAGTTGGATCACAAGAACATGCAGATCAATATTTGTATGTTTTACTTCAGCAAGACAAAAAAATATTTTCTCCACTGGTTGGAAATATTTCATGGTACAAGAAATCCACTTCCTCAGTGCTAGACTTTAACACAGATGATCCATGCAAGCCCATATGGAAAGTAATAGGAAACGAGGCATCAGAGCATGAAAGAAAGGAAGACTGCATTACAGGAAATGCCACAAAAATGTTTGGAATATAAAAATAAACACAAGTCACATGGGTAGAGAAGTGCTCAGCAGTCTCACAGTCTCCACCTCAGCACCTCACACTTGCATGTGCATACCATGCTAGCCACCTTTGAGAGACTGCTAAGATTTTAGAACCTGATATTTTATAATCGATGTTCTTACAGCCTGATTGGTTTGTAACACCTCAAAGGAACATCTGAGTCATAAAGCAAAATAGCTAATCAGATTTGGATATTCCTGAAAGAAAAACAATTACAAGTTACAAGGTCTCTTCCGGAAATTCATTTTCAACCAAGACTAAGCTGTTTTTCTGATCTTAGGGTAAATTATTTCCATAAACCTATTAACTCCAATTAATCTTTAAGGCATTAGTACTTGAACATCCTAAGCTTGTTTTCTTGTTAGTAAAATGAAAAATAACTGCCCTTTCATGGCACTATTGTGCAAATGAGACAGTACATATAAAGAAGCAGCCCAGTGCTGGGTACTTCACTTCCCGTCCTTTCCTTCAGTAGCCTGACTCACACTGCCACAGCTGTGCTTAGATCTGAGGAGCAAATGATTTCTTGTTTCAATATTGCTCTTGTTTCTTTGTTTTCACCTCCCACTCCTACCTCTTTGTGTATTTCTTCTTTGATTAAAGCTTCACTAAAGGGACTTGCAGATACAGCTAAGGTGGCATAGTGCTTTCCTAACATGCAAAGAAGCCTGGGTTCCCTTTCTAGTTCTGCATAAAGTAGCTATGGTGGCACACACCTGCAGTCCTAGCACTAAGTAGAGGCAGAAGGGTGAAAGGTTCAAGGTCATTCTTGGCTGAATGCAAGATGAGTTCCAGGCCAGCAAGGCTATATAAGACCCTGTCTTAAAATTAACATAAATTTAAAAGCCTACATTCTGCTTTGTTCTGCCAAGTAAAAATGTCTGTTGATGGTGCACTGCATTGATCATTGAAAGTATTTTCACATACCATAAAGAGCTAAGTAACTTTGATATTACCTTTTCCAATTATTATGTAGACTAACCCACATACAGCTTACTTTGAATACCTTAAAATGAGGTCAATTTGTAGAACAGTCACTTACTATGGACAGCACCAAAAGACAACCTGCTAATTAATTTCAATCTTTTTTTTTTTTACTGATTTTTAATTACAAACATGTATAGAATGTGCTTTGACCTAATTGACCATCTATTATCTCTCCTCCAATCCCTCTCAAGCCCCTACTATTTTTCCCTCCCTACATTATAAGTTCTGTTTTCAAATCCATAGAATCCATTTAGATCTGACTGAAAGTTAATGGGTCTAGGACCATCTCTGAGATCACGGGCTGACTCCAAGGGACCTCAATTCTGAGGAAAACTGACTCTTCTTTTCCCAGAAGCCATCAATTGGCAGAAGG
Source organism: Mastomys coucha (assembly GCF_008632895.1). Classification (NCBI taxonomy): domain Eukaryota; kingdom Metazoa; phylum Chordata; class Mammalia; order Rodentia; family Muridae; genus Mastomys; species Mastomys coucha. The sequence continues at coordinate 64,242,121 of NW_022196912.1, forward strand.
TCCTCAACCAGAGTGAGGCCTCACAGTTTAAGTTAACACTGAACTGTGAATGTGTGGCAAGCACATTCGCAGGAACTTGTGGCTATTACACAATGCATTTTCATTGTTACAATCATGTAAATGTTTCCTGTCATCAACACCACTGCCATTTCTGCTTTGAAACTGAACTACTTAGTGTACACACTTTTCCTCAAAACACACAAGAATAGATAGAATGGACACTCAACCCTCCATATGGACCAGAAAAGATTAAACACTTTCAAGAAGACCCACAAAGCTATAACCCGACTTGTCTTCTCGTGTCCTGAAACTTTTCTGAAGACTGTAGAACAACTCTGAGAATTCCTGAATCAATCTTCAGAGTAATGTCTCCTACCTTGCCAAATGCCTGCTTTCTCGGCATAGCTGACAGTGCCCAATACAGCAGCAGGGACAGAGACAGCAGGCTGTAAATCTTTCCCTTTCTCAGTTGGTTCTAGTTTAGAAAGATTTACTTTTATAACTGCGTGGTGATTTCTATCTTATCAACCTCTATTCCTTTAATATCTTCTCGCCAACCTGTTCTACAGCCTCTTGAAGTAATAACAGGTCCTAAGAGTCAGAACCGGGCAAGCTTCCTTTGTAGCTGTCAATGTTTTGATTCTGACAAATTACTTTTATTGTCTTGGCTGCTGCAGAATATCCTTGATTTTACTTTGGAAAGTTTTCACCGTGTGAAATTAAAGTGATTTGTCTTTTGGCTGTAAATCTAATTCCCTTACTGTTTCGTTTGTTTATATCCATGCAACTCTCTTGCCTGTACAGTGTAAATCCAGGGGCCATATGTCACCCAAAGGTAATTCTGACTCCAGAACTTAAGCTGGAACTGATGTTTTACTCTGTAGGTAGCAGCACTTCATGTAGAAACACGGGTCAGTGAAAGGGACTGGGAAGCAATGAAAGCTGACTTCTCACAGCAGGAAATACAGTTAAGGGTTTTAATTTCTCCACCACCAAAGTAGTTTTTTGTAGCATATAACAGAAAATACGAGATGGAAAATGACCAGGTACAATGGTGCATGCCTGTGATTATAGCACCCCAGAGAATTCTAAAGTCAAGGCCAACCTGGTATAGATAGCAAGATCAGTGAACTAGCACTCACAGCCTGATCCAGTGCATGGAAGATTTTCACTGTTTCTTGCTTCTTCATCTGGGTAACCGGTCTTTCTCTTTTGGACTTCTGTGGGGCCTGGCAGTAGGGAGGTATTCAAAAGAACTTTTGAAGAAATGACATCTACTTATGCAGACAAATTCACAAGAATGTGATTATACATAAACATCTTTAATATAAAATAATGACTCATATTTTGACATTTCCTTATTCTGAAAACAAAATGTTTGTTAATCATTTCATACTTTAAATGGATAACATTTTTAATTATAACAAGAGTATCATTTATTCTAAGTACTTATTATTTTTAAAATATTGAAGTTTTTCTTCTCACTTTATATACATATGTAAAACTAAATGGAAATTTTATAAGTAAACAGTTCAATAAATATTTACTGAGAAGCTGCATATATTAGTTCACTTTTTCTACTTTCACTTGGGTGAGGAGAATGGATATTTTTCCTGTATATCTCAGCAAGTAAAACTCTGCATTCACTACATTATTAAAATTAATAGTGGCCTTCTTATAACATTGAATCACATTAGTTGCCTACACAAAATGAATTGTGGAGCTGAATAGACGTTTAGTGGTGAAGCACAATGTTTGCTCTTCCACGGGAATTTGTTCAATTCCAACACACCTCATAAGTATCTGTAATTCATGTCCCAGGGTATCTTTTTTGGCCTCTGATAGCACTTCATTAAAGTTATGTATTCAACAGACGCTCATACACATAAAAAAATTAAGTAAAATCTAAAAGACAACAAAAAGCTAGGTCATATAGCTAAGGTCTCTTTCCTGGGAACTAATAAAATGTCAACATCCCAATAAACTCTGCTTTTACAGAAAAAAAAATCTGAAAATTAAACACCATGTCATTAGATCTCATGACACTTTTTGAAAAATATTTTTCCACTCAGGTATCTCAACATTTTCTTTTTCCAAAACTAAATCAAAAAATTTTTTTTTCACAAAACTGAATAAGTCAATAATCTCTCTTGTTGTTTTACTATACTATATGTAAAATCCCTTCCAGATTAGGAGCAGAAGAAACCTTTGTGGTTTACTTTTGTACATAAATTTGAAAATTTGATGATAATTTTTTAAATAATACTTAAGGAAAGCATGCAAGAAAATCACTCTAAATTTGAAAGAGTGCATGGGAAATTGTTTGTTGAAAATAAAAATAACCCTACATTTTTCTTTCATTCCTGATTCACTTCTTTGATTGAATAGTTTTCCTTGATTCTTTGAATTTGATTCTTTGATTCTACATTCTCTGAGTTTTATTAAGCCAGTAACACCAAACCCAAGAGAGTGTTTTGATCTAAATCCAAAGGAGTTGTATGATAACATAAGAAAATTAGTTGACTTCTAGTGGACTCTCTGGCTTTGACATGAATGTAATATTAATTGGAGTCACTATTTGAGTTGTGTCCAGGTTATTGACACATAGAAACAACAACAGCATAATAAAGGACAGGATGACCTGCTAACTCTCCTATCCCACTAGGCTGTAAGATCTCATGGAATGACACTATAATTACATGGAAAGTAATTGTCATATATTTGCCAAGAAATTACATGGTTGACAGTATTCTCAAAATTGTTCTGCATTTCTAGTGCCAGCAGCTATGTTAGCAGAAACTGAAATTAGAAACAACCACAGGTGGTAATTTCTCTTCATTTAGGAAACTACTTCATTTAAGAAGTAAATTTTAATTTACAAGTAAATATTATAAAACTAAAAATAAAGTGGAATGACTAAGAAATGTTCCTAATATTCACTGTTATTTGGGAATAATATTAGCTTTTTTGGAACAAGCAAAGTCATTTGCTACATCTTAAGCTAATTGTGTATCATATTGCTCAAGTTGTAGAACTATAAAGCCATCTTGCCCATGTTATTTCTTGCAAACAAATGAATACTGAAAGTTCACGAGGGCAAGATAGGAACAACTGTATTTTACAGCTCATAACTTTTTCCAAATGATAATCTAAAAGCTATTTCTTATGAGTTATAACAGCTAATATTGTAAAATAAAAATAGCTTTATGCTGACTCAAAGTTAGTTTCAAATTATCTAATATGAAGTTTTCATTCTTACATTAATTGTAACATAAATTAAGACACAATAACAGACAAAACCACCTCCTGCATCCAGCTCACAAACTACCAAGATACAAAAATTGCTGAAGTCTTGGTTGTCAGGAAAATTGAGTTACTGATCACAGTTTGTATATGAATTAATTACAATTTCTTCTATTTTGCTAAATATATCTGGCCTGTTCATACAATTGAACATTACTCTAAAATTATTCACCTGAATAGTCTTAGAACCAAACAGATTCATTTAAATCTGTAAGAAAAGGTTCCCAACTAAGATAATAAAGTGCACTCACCTGTTGTAGTAAATAACTAATCTCAGTTGGGGGCTTCTGCCCTACCTTTGATCATTCAGCTTCCAGATAAAAGATACACATTTATATTTATGATAAGCATTTAAAGCACTAGAGCAGGGCAAATATCTAACCCTCTAAGCTATTAAAATTTACTTCCCCATCAATAACTCTAAGTTGTAACTTGCTATGTTTCATCTGGGCAGCTCTTAAGTTCAATTGGCCACCACTCATGGCCATATTTTCATGAATCCCCCCATAGCGTCATCTTCTCTCTCCACCTCCTTTTTTCTCGTGGTCCTTCTCAGACCTCCAGCCCTGGAATCAAAAATCCACCTACATCTCTTTTTCCCAGCCAAAGGCATCTTTATTCAACCAATAGTTTTAAATTAAGGAGCAAAGTCACATAGTATTACTTTGTGTAGAAGAGTATATTCTTATCCATGAGGCAACCATGGCTAATATTTAGCATTACAATATATAGCAACAGACCCATTATCAACACTCTCTAGTCAGGGTATTCAATTAAGGCAACCATTTGTCATATTATCTACATGTTCATGTATTTTTGTGATAGTTAAGTCTAAACACAGAATTGTGGCATCCAGAGAAGACACATGCTATTAAAGTTATCAAATTATTGTTTCTCTCTCTCTCTCTCTCTCTCAATTTTTTTACAATTCATTAGAGAAATTACTTTTACTACAAAACATAAGATTCTTCTGCCTTGTACTAAGAGGAAAAAAATGTTACTATTACAAATATCACTTATGCAACTTGACATTTGCTTTAAAAATCAAACAGAAAGAGAATATCATATGTATAAAAATGTCTGAAAGGCTATGGCAAGTCAATATTCCTGATGATTACAAACAGGAAGCATTGCAGAGTAGTAGTAAAATTGGAGAAGTGGAAAAGTATAAAAAGACACAAATTTCTATTAACAATAATAGAGGGTGCATTTGTACCCTACTTTCTCTATTAGATGAGCCATCTGTACAAAAAATAAACAAAGAAACATGTGAATTAAATGTTATCATACATCAAATGGACTTAACAGATATCTACATAAGATTTCACCCAGATACCATATGCACATTCTGCTCAACAGCACAAGGAAGCTTCTATGAAAAAGACCACATGCTAGGACATGAAGAAAACCTGTACAAAGAGGCTGAAACACTCTTTGTATCCTGTCTAACCACAGTGTAATAAAATAAAGTTGATAGAAAACAAAACCTTAATAACTACACAAACTCATAAGTACCAAATAACTAATTAATGGATGATGAATGGGTAAAAGAAGTAACAAGAGAAACTTTCTTTTATACTAAATGAAAATGAAAACACAACTCTACAAAAGTACTGAGACATATTGAAAGCAGTCTTATGGGAAAAATATATAACTCTTCAGTGACCAGGATGGATGCTGTGGTTCTCAATCTTCTATGTACCCAGATGCCACTAGAGACCATGAGGAGGTGAGAATAGTGGTCTACTAGTCTGTGCTTCCCTCCCACCCTAAGCCTGGGACAGGGGGTGTGTAGGTGGCAGGGGGTGGAGATTTAGGTGTGGCTATTTATGAGGAAGGCTTCCTCTGGCCCCAACCCCAGTCCTTGATGAAAGACCTTGCTTGTCCAAAATGCTTTATTCATGACGGATGTAAATGCATATATGTTAATCAGGATGAACCTGAGTTTAAATACCTTTTGCAGAATGGGATGACCAGAAAGGGAAAGTCATTGCCTAAACATTCAGGACCTATCTAGATACCTCATCAGCATGGAGAATTCTAGGCTTTTATGATATGTGTGACTGTTGTCATGATTCTGTCAGTGTGATGTCATGGCTACATTTTCTTTTTTTTTTTTTTCTTTTAGATATTTTCTTTATTTACATGTAAATTTCTCCATTCCCAGTTTCCCCTCCAAAAAACAAAGAAACAAACAAAAACAACAAAAACAAACCCCTGTTGCCTCACCCTTCCCCATGTCTGCCACCCCACCATCTCCCACTTTCTGGCCCTGGCATTCCCCTACACTGGGGCACAGAATCTTAGAATCTTCACAGGGCCGAGGTCCTCTCCTCCTATTGATGATTGAATTTGCAATCCTCTACTATACATATGCTGCCTGAACAATCAGACCCCTCCATGTGCAGTCTTTGGTTGGTGGTTGAGACCCTGGGAGCTCTGAGGGTACTAGTTAAGGACAGGTAGAACCTGGCGAGAGCTGCCTGTAACACCTGCCATTGTCAGTTATGAGATTTACTGGGGGTTTTGAACCTTGTTCAACTTTCTTCTATCTGGTGGAACAGTCCATTTGTCCCACATCTGACAGTTGATTTATAACCAGAATATGTAAAGAACTAAGAAAACATATGTAATCCCAGCTCTTGGGGAAGCAGAGGCAGGCAAATCTCTGAATTGGATAACAGCCTGGCTTAGTGTGTTCCAAGACAGTCAGAGATACATAAATAACAATAACCTATTCAAAAACTGAACCTAGAGTCACAACAGAATTGACAAAAAAAAA
>NW_022196912.1:64248218-64271143 GCF_008632895.1 Mastomys coucha
AAAAAAAAAAAAAAAAGACTAAGAAATATCTCCCAAAAATGTGCAATGTCCCTGACAATAGGGGAAATACAATTAAAAAATAAAAAAACTTTTAAGTTTTTTTTCTTACCCTGGACAGAATCAAATGGCTAAGATTGAGAAAATAATAGATAACAGATGCTGAAGGTATGTGGGGGAAGGCGATGCTCATTTACTGTTGGAGAATTGCAAACTGGTTAGAAAAAACAGTGTGGAGATCTCTCACAAAGCTGAGAATAAATCTCCCATATAACCTAGCTAAACTACACTGGGCATATGCCTAAATGCTTGACATCCTACTTTGCAAACACTTGCACAGCCTTGTTCACTACTGCTCTAACTCACAATTTCTAGGAAATTAAAACAACTTAAATATCCTTCAATTAACATAGGGATAGTGAAAATGTGGTAAATATACACTATATAATCAATTCAGTTTAAGAACTGAAATCATGAAATTTGTAAGTAAATCAACAGAACTAGAAAAAATCATATTGAATGAGGTAAACTGGACTTATAAAGACAAACATCACATGTTTTCTCTCATCTGAGGTTCTACCTCTAAATGTTCACGTGTGAGTATATATCCTGGAATATCTGCAAAAAAAATATCTATGGTGGGAGGTTTGAAGTGAAATAGAGAAGTAAATAGAGATGGTTCAAGTTGTGATTGGAGATAATGAGAAAAGGGCAATTCCTATGGGGATGTTGGGAATAAATACAGAATAGTCAGAAGGGAGGATACAGTAACAACACTGAGGATGTCTGAAAAAATGTAAAGAATCAGAGTATTTTTTTTTGTTTTGTATCATGACAGCATTTAAAATGTATTCATTTCATGTTTCACATATGTGTAAACATTGATATTAATATCTCATGCAATTTAACAGACCTATTGTTCTTGCTCAGCTCAGGCTTAAGCAGTCATGTTAGTGAGAATTTATGTATATATCTTCTTATATTTCACAGAGAAACAATTCCAGAACAAACCCCCATTCCTATGTCTCTTACAATTTTTTTCCTTTATTTATTTATTTATTTATTTATTTATTTATTTATTTTAAACTCCACTATTTTATTTCCCTCCAGGTCCACCCTCCAACTCTTGAATATCCCATACCTCCTCCTGGCTCTCTGATCTCCTCTAAGATGGCCCCACCCACCACCCCCACCACATCAGACCTCTAAATTCCTTAGGGTATCCAGTCTCTTGAGGGTTAGGTGCATCTTCTCTGACTATACCCACAGCCGGAAGTCCTCTGCTGTATATGTGTTGGGGGCCACATATCAGCTGGTTTATGCTGAATGTTTGGTGGTCCAGCATCTGAGAGATCTCCAGGGTCCAGGTGAATTGAGACTGCTTGTCCTCTTACAGAGTCACCCTCCTCCTCAGCTTCTTCCAGCTTTCCCCTAATTCAACCACAGGAGTCAGCAGCGTCTGTTGATTGGTTGGGTGCAAATATCTGCATATGACTCTTTCAGCTGCCTGTTGGATCTTTTGGAGGGCAGTCATGATAGGTCCCTTTTTGTAGGTGCTCCATAGTCTCCTTAATAGTGTCAGGTCATGGGGTCTCCCCTTGGGCTAGATCCCACTTTAGGCCTGCCTCTGAACATTCTTTTCATCAAGATCCTCCCCATGTCCATCCCTGCAGTTCTTTCAGACAGGAGCAATTATGGGTCAGAGATTTGACTGTGGGATGGCAACCCCATCCCTCACTTGATTTTATATGATATTTGACTTTGCGGCTTTTAATGTTCTTCCTTTGTTCTGTGCATTTATTGTTTTACTATGTGATGAGAGGATTTTACTTTCTGGTCCAACTTATTTGGTGTTGTACAGGTTTCTTGTGCATTTATGGCCTTCTCTTTCTTTAAGTTGGGAAAGTTTTCTTCTATGATTTTGTTGACATATTCTCATGCCTTAGAGCTGAGAATCTTTGCTTTCTTCTATTCCTATTATTTTTAGGTTTGGTCTTTTCTTTGTATACTGGAATTCCTGGATGTTTGAGGTTAGGAGTCTTTATGTGTTGTATTTTCAAGACCATTGTGTCAATATCTTCTAAGGTATCTTCTATGCCTGAGATTCTCTCTTCTATCTCTTGTATTCTGTTGTTGATGCTTTGCATCTGTAGCTCTTGACCTCTTTTCTAGGTTTTCTGTTTCCAGGATTGCCTCTATTTGTGATTTTTTTAAATGTTTCTACTTCCATTTTTAGGTCTTGGACTGCTTTGGTCAATTCCTTCATCTGTTTGATTGTTTTTTCCTGTATTTCTTTAAGGGGTTTTCTTCTTTGGGGGCTTCTATCTATTCATCTGTGTTTTCATGTATTTCTTTCAATATTTATATCCTCTTAAAGGACTCTACTAACTTCATGAGATAGGATTTTAGAATAGCATCATGGTTTTCAGATGTTTTAGAGTATCCAGGACTTGCTGTGATGGAAGAATTGGATTCTGATGGTGCCAAAGTATATTGGCTTCTGTTATTTATGGTCTTGTGCTTAGCACTCACCATCTGGTTTCCTCTGCTGTTAATTGTCCTGGATGTCTCTGACTGGAGCGTACTGCCTGTGGCCCTGGGTTGCTGCAGAGCTCCTGGAGAGAACTGTGGCCATGGCTGCAGCAGATGTCCTGTGAGGCCTTCAGACTGTGGGGTCTGTTTCCTGCATGTAGTAGATCTTCTGAGAGGCCTTCTTTAGGGAGTAAGAACCCTGGAGGGTGGGGTGCCTCCTCTGCTCAGATGAGAAACAGCAAAGAACTGATGAGAAGATGGATCTATATAGGTGACCTTGTGGGTGGGAGGTTGTCCAGGGTAGAGCTCTCCAGGATACAGCTTTCCAGTATTGGGTGTGGAGAGATTTCAAGTCCTGAGTTTTTGTTTTTTACTCTGTAGAGCAGAGACTGGGACAGGCAGTTAGAGCAGTTAAGGTATTCTGTGGTTGGAACGCAGCATCTGGCTGTCCTCAGGAGAGAGGCCTCACAACTCATGTGGTTCAGCAGACTTACAATAAGGCTGGATTGTACAGTCTTTTATGAATATTTTGAAATGTGTTATAAATGTGCTTTTATAATTTTACTATGATGCATTAGCAACGTGATTTCAGATCCATCAAAACCTTGCATTGCTGAGATAAGTTCAACATGGCTGTGATACATAACTCTTTATTCTTGGTGAGATTTAGTTCACTTGTATTTGAAGAGTATTTGTGCATATTCTAATATTTACAAAGGATGTTTTCTTGTAATATTTACAAGGCTTTTTCCCCCTTGATAACTCTGCCTGGATTTTGATCAGCATAACAATAGCACAATAAGATAATAAACAATAAAACATTCCTTCTTTTTGTGTTCCTTGTAAGTCTCTGTAAAAACATGTTGGTAACTCTGCTCTGCCTGATGGAACTCCCCAGTGACATTACCTAGATCCAAGATCTTCAATATGAGCAGTTTTCAAATCATGATTTTATATTTTTATATATATAATTTTTACATATATTTTATATTTTATAGCACACTTCATATTTTCAATTAAGAGGAAGACATATGCAATTACCCTACCTTTTATAGTTCCCCGATTGATCAATCAATTTTGACTAAGACAACTACGTTTTTATTTAGATTCAAACTTGTTTTTACTGATTACATTATGATGAACTTTCAGATTTCTGTAACGTATGCCTTTAAGAAAGGAATTCAGTTTGTTCTTTCTTCCCTTGGTATAGCTTCTTTCACTTTTGAAGTTGAATCTCTTAATATCAAATTCTTTATTTTTGGTTTATAGATTTATTTGGCCTCTACTGTTTTGAATATAAATCAGCTATCAATCTTACTGTGGTTTTCTTATGCATAATGAATTGTTTTTCTCTTATAGCTTTAAAAATATTAGCACACCCTTTGGTTTTCAACACATTACCATCAACATGTGAACATGAGTTATTTTGTACAAATATTATTATAATTAGAACTATCTTTTTGGGGAAAGATTTTAGCCACTGTCTCTTCAGTATTTTTTGTCTTTGTCTCATCCCTTCTTCTTACTCCCAGTACACATATGTGGATAGACATAAGGCATGATCTGATCCTGTCTGTGGTAATCACTATTTTCTGATCTCTTAATTTTTCATTCTTTCTTTTCCATTATCTGCATTTCCTCATCTCTAATTACTGACCTTCAACTTTTCTTTTTCTCTTCTTGCTAATTCAAATATACAACTGAAACCATACAGTTTTGTCAAGGATAATTTGGTTTTCAAATTCGAAATTTTCACTTGATTATTTTTAATATTCTTGGCCTCCAGTTGGTGTCTTTTATCTCAGTGTATATTGTCTTTGTTCTTCCAAAGATTAAATGGGTGGAATTATGAGTTTCAACACACATAAAGTTCCTTCTTTATAAGATAAAACATGTTCTCGGGCTTCAAATAGGACCCAAAGGACAAAGCAATAGTCAAGCAAATATGAGTACCTAAGATCATATAACAAGAAACCAGGTAAAACCAGCTATAGTAGCAAGCAACTTTTATCCTCATTCACTACAGAGAGATGGGAGGAAGAAGAGGCAAAAAATCTTTCGACCTTCACAAGCCAATTAACCTTGCACTTATAATGAACAACAAAAAGAAACTCTTTAAACATTGTGGTGTACTCTGACCATCACACATAAGAACACACATATACATGCAGGTCATACATCACACACATGTGAACTCACTCTCAAACTGCTGTCTGAATTCATATTTTTCTATGACTAAATAAAAGCAGATCTCAGACATCAAAAAATGTTTTTGTTAAGTGGACAGTGATTTAATGAAGAAACTCACAAATGGTCTAAGTGAAGAGAATAAGCAATCATGGAAGACTTAGCCTAAAATGGGAAGTTTGTATCAAACTCTTTCCCCAGGATTCAGGGACTCAACTGAAGAAGTGATAGAAATATTAGTAGAGCCAGAGGTCAGGAGGGAGGATGGTGAAAGAGTGTTTAATGAAAATACTGCATTCCTGAATTCACAGAAGCTGAGATTGTCTGCACTAATCCTGTAAAAGATCAAGTCATTCAGAATTCTGGCATGGACTTCGAAGCCCCAAAACACAAATAGGTAGATATGGATAGTTGATGGCTTCTAACAAAGGAAGAGTTGGTTTAATTTAAGAGTCTGGCCTTTAATAGGTCAACCATGCTCCAGTGGGTAGCCACCTAGGAGTCTAGAATTCAAATTAAAATGAAAAAAAAAAAGACAGCAAATTGCAAAGGGTGTGAAAAGGTTGGAATGGGTCATGGAAGAGTTTAGGTGACAAAGGGGAATGAGTATGATCAAAATAGGTTTTCTTAAATTCTTCAAATTATTTTAAATGTCTGCAATAATTTTTGCTGTTACATTTATATTTTACAAAACTAAAAATAATTCTAAGGCCAACACATTCGTCCTAACTGAGCCTATCTCATTTCATCTTTATTTTCTAGCATTCTGAGACCTCCTGTGTTAGTTGTCATCAGCGCCTCCATTTGCCAAACTTGCCATGTGTTTATACATCTTTCTCTAATTAATTTTATCTTGAAATCCTAACTCCTATTTAAAATATTACTAAGATAAAAATTTACATGTCATTCAATTCATTTATGTAAATTATATAATTAAATGTATTCATAGATTCACCTGTCAACACAGACATCTTGACATATTTTTATCACCATAAAGTGAACTCCTATGCTCTTGTCTCTTACACATAGTTGCCATTACCCATTAAAACTAGTCTGTATTATAATGATTCATCCTTCTGCCTCTAAATCTTTGACTCTTTAGAAGTTTTCTTACTAATTGGGCCAAATAATATGTGTGTAACTAGGCATTTCCAGTTTGGCCATATGACATAGTCTAGTTTTGGTTGTAAGAAAGAATAAAAGATTGATATATGGTCCTAATGACATTAACTTCAAATCTCATACCTCATTTCAAAAACTTAAACTTGATTTTCCTAAGAAACAGTCCCTGAAATCTGATAGATTCAATTAGGTGTGCACTACGAACTCTTTCTAACTGCTATTATACCAACAACATGAACTTACATACATGCATATCATACATCACATACATATGAACTCACTATTCAAATTTTAAGAATATATACTCTTGCATAATCATATGTTTCACCATATTTGTGGAAGTTTTTTTTTAAATTTAATACCTTTATCTCATACAAAAAAAAATTGTATAAGAGAGAACTCTATTTAGCCTAATTTGAAAACAAATTAATCAAGATGTGGCTTTTCAACTGGTTTTCACAATGTGCCTTAGTCAGGGTTTCTATTCCTGAACAAAACATCATGACCAAGAAGCAAGTTGGGGAGGAAGAAGTTTATTCAGCTTACTTTCACATTGTTGTTCATCACCAAAGAAAGTCAGGACTGAAACTGAAGCAGTTCAGGAACCAGGAGCTGATGCAGAAGCCATGGAGGGATGTTCTTTACTGGCTTGCTTCCCCTGGCTTGCTCAGCCTGCTCTCTTATAGAACTCAAGACTTCCAGCTCAGGGATGGCACCACCCACAAGGGGCCCTACCCCCTTGATTACTAATTGAGAAAATGTCCCACAGCTGGATCTCATGGAGGCACTTCCCTAATTGCAGCTTCCTTCTCTGTGATAACTCCAGCCTGTGTCAAGTTGACACACAAAACCATGTTATGGATAGAAAACATCATAAAAATTTAATCCCTAGACCTTTCTCAGGTCCAAAAGATCAGGTCCTGAGAAACAGAGCCAGAAACTGAGGCCCTAGATGTCAGCATTTACTAAAATATGCCCAGCTAATAAGCAGAGAGAACTGAACACTACTGGATAGTTTTTAAATAAACTATAGCCACCCTCCATTATACTCTCCTGGTTATGTGACCCCGTGGTGCTGTAGTCTTTAGGTTGTGGGTGCTAGCATTTACATGTATACAACTAATATATGAATGTTATATATCAGCAAATATAAAACAAAATTTATTATGTAACAAATACATCACATTTCTTGTAAGTGGTTAACTATGCTGAAATAAAGCATTTTGTTAGTTCTGCAGCTTACAGCATGTTTCATTTATATTTCATGTATTATGTTTGCTGTAATACTTGTTAAACTTAATGACCTTAGCTGAGTACAAGCACAGAAAACTACTCCTTAAAAGTCATATTGCAGGTAAGCCACTGACATCTTTGGAATTTTAAAATAAATAACTGAAAAAAATCTTCCCTAATACTTTTATCTATAGGAAAGATCATACAATTAGGTAATAAATTAAGCTGTGTGTGGTGGTACACACCTTTGATTCCAGCATTCAGGAGGCAGAGGCAGAGGCAGGCAGATCTCTATGAGTCAAAGGTCAGCCTGATCATCAAAGTGAGTTCTAGGACAGTCAGGACTGTTACACAGAGAAACATTGTCTCAAAAGAACAAAAGAACAACAACATCAACAACAATTTAAATACTAAGTTAAAATGTATTGTATGTTTTTGATAGATTTTAATGCAATGAAAAACTTTCTATCAAGATTTTTCAATATATATTCTAAACATAGTTGCATACTATGTATTTTGAAAACCATATCTCAAAGAATGTTAAGATTCTAAAAATGTAATAAATTTCCTAATATAAAACACCAGTAAAAACATCTGAGGGTCATAAATGAGGTTAAAATATTGTTTTTTATATATTAATGTAGAAGAAAATTATATCCTATTCTTATACTGACATATTGCAAAGGGTTTTCTTTTCCTTGTTTGTTTAGAGGTTTTTTGGGGGGTGATTATTGTTGCTTTTTGCATCTAGGGAATGACTGACATGAAAAAGAAGGAGGAATACTAAACATATACTTAATTTTAAATAAATTTAATTAAAAAAGTTTGAAGAAAACAGAAAGCATGGACATTTTAATAGTAACATACAAAATTAGCATCTTTTAAAGATCAGTGTCTATGACAACATACTAAGATTGCTGTGTGACAAAATAGATTTATTGTTACAGTAGGGACATTCATTCTACTTCTAAAAATTAAGTTATTCACATAGACATAGTATAATCTCCATGCCTGGGGAATATCTTGTCAAAAAACCCTTTCCTTGTAATTTTAAAACAAAAATACTCACAAAGCTATATTTTACTTGGAATTGGCCACACAGAATTTGTCCTCAAAGCACATATTATATTAGATATGAGAATGTCTTTTCTTTTCCTATATTTATTTTAGCATTAAAAAAACCTCACATTGAGCTGATTTATACAGAATCTGGTAATTTTAAGAAAATGGAAAATTTCAGAAGGTGGTGCACATTTCTGACCTAGAGATGTATTATAAGAAGCTTCCTCAAGATTCTCTCATCCCAGACACAGTCAGGACCTTGCTTTCTATTTATACTTAGTTTGCTCAGTTGTATCTTTTGCCCTTCATGGTTACAGAAGGGAACAAAGAACGATACTGGTTACAAACTTCTCCTTTTTCCTAGGCTATATACCTTTCCAGATAGTGAATGTGATGGCCCTCAGTCACATGTTCATCCCAAGTGATGCATAGCTGGCTGGAGACAGGTGGACACATCTGTTCCAGTCTATCAGACCTGACTCACACTGTGTTCTGTAATCATTATTGTTTTTATCCCAAATTACAGTGTCAATCTGTTCAGAATTAATATGTATTACTCTGCCATTTGCTACACAATTTCTAGCTTATTTGTTGGACCACATCTTGCCATAATCACATTGGCATAATTCCCCCTGAAAATCTAAAGGAGAGAGTGTGTATCCAGACGTTATGCTTCCATCACATGTCAAAAGATGTTTGTACATAAGTGGATAATATTGCTATTCCCAATGAATACTTTCTTGTGTCAACAGAAAGAGCCTGCTTAGGTGTTCAGTGTACTGGTTTGAATAGTTTTTAATTATTTTTTTAAATGCATGTTATAACCTGGGTTGATTGTTCTCATTATGAAAAGGAAGGACTGGCATGTCACTTATTTTATTCAGAATGAATCTTATATTTTAATACTTGAGAAATCATAATTTTAATTTCCTTTTCCCTTTTATGTCCAGTAATTGATAAAAACTATAAGTCCTTGAAGCCACAATTCTGCTTTATTATAACTTGATGTATTACTATATTACAACTTTATTTCTCTTTGCTCTTCCATATTCCCTGAAGCTATCTAAATACGTGGATTTTATTGAGGAGAAAAAAGTTATTAATTCATAATTATTATGTAAAGGTTAATTGGATAACATTTTCTAAATGACTTTCCTACCAGCTAGTGATTTTCCTCTACTTTTTTGTCTTCGGGTTGGTACAGAGAAATGTGAGTCTCAGAAGCTGTTGAGATTTAAAAGCTAGCTATTTTTAAATGGGCTCTGGAATCAGATAGATTGGGAGGATATACGAGTATCATACTCCATAAACATATGTTTTAAATTCTCAAAACCATAAACATAATACAGACAAGAAAGACTGCAAATATTACAAACACAGTGACCTTTTGCTCCAGTGTTTTGGGCACAGCTGCTATGCTATGGGCCTTTGGATCAGCCACTGCACTTACCGGCTGTAGGGTGTAGAGCAGCAGTATTGTCTGAGCAATATGAATCCTGTTTACTTGATGTAGCATACATGAGGAAGTTATGACCTCAATTGAGGTCAGACCAGAGAAAAATAATCAAAATCAGCCTCTCATCTTGATGTCTCCTTTAACTTTCACAATGGCTGTAGAAGGCCACACAAGGGATGCTTATAACTATGTGGCCCCAACTCATTTCTAAGCATTGCCCAATAACTCCTGTCAGTCTATGATGATAACTATGTGCAGCCTGCCTAAAGCATTTGAACAAACTGCTTTGCAATTATTAGACATGTTATGAGAAAATGTGAACAGCTTTGACCAGCAAATTTTCAATATATTTCTCCCCTCAGGCAAGAATAAAACTTAAAATAAAACTCCTGAGACTTTGACATTCTTCTCAGCACATAACACATACCAGGAGAGAATAAAAGAAAAAAAAGACATGAATATTTGAAAAGGCCTTTTGAATCTTGCAGGCATAAAGTAGAAATATATATCATTCTCACAGACCTGGAGTCCATGCAGATATGCACTGAAAGACAGGCTTTGTACCGCTGTCCTCTACTGATATGTCAAAGGAAAAGGATTCATTCTCACCTTTTCAGGGTGTCTGTCATTAGATACATTAATATGGATGAACCACCACAAAATCAAAAAGCAGTAAGAGAGGTGAGCTTAAAGGGATAGATTTTAAGTATATTTAAGTTGGGCTTTAATTTGAGGGCTACATGTTGAGGATCTATAATTACCTTTCTGTGTCCACTTACTCAGGAAGAAAAAAAGGGGGGGGGCTAATTAGATTTATCTAAAGTCCACTTGTCAGCATTTCAGTAAACATTCCTTAAGCTTTCCAACAAATGAAAGAATGAACTGATGCTGACAGCAGTTGAACAAGATTGCTTTTTTTCTGTCATAGCCTCTGTTAGTTTTGATGTATTATATTTAGACTAAAATACAGGATTTGCTTTTCCAACACATTCTGTAACTGAAGGTTGTGTTCACTTACAATAACTTAAGCAACAATTCCTATGAATTTTGTTAACAAAATACTTATCAAGTCAATGATAAACATAGATATTTCTATAAAACTGTATATTCAAAACTAATGTTCAGTTAATTCATATCTCATCACTTCATACTACAATGATGAAATATAGTTTAATAATGATGTCACAATTATACGGGGCTGCTCCATGAAGCCTTGGTTGGAAGATAACTTGTCATTCATAAGCAAAAAAAAAATTCTTAATGCCTTGGCAATGTGCTTGAAGGAGAAAAATGTACAATATTGTTGATAGGGTAGTAGGATTTAACCAGAGAATTTTTTATCTAACATTACATTTTAGCTGTACAGTGTCATCGTAAATTATATTAGTAAAGTAAACTAGACTAAATTGCATTCCATAAAGTACAAATTTGCTAAAACACACACACAAAAGAAAAGGACACAACAAAAGTTTGCTTTTTGATAATCACTGAACATATAAAATGTCAAATTTTATATTTCATAATTAATATCATGTACCAGGATTGACATTTAAAATCCATTTAAAAAAACAAAACAAAAAAGATTTTGCTGACTTAGCTCAATAAATAAATTTATCAAGAATTATGGTATTACCTTAAGAAGCTACAAATCATATTTGGTAATAAACTCTTTAATACTTTTAGCAAATGTTTAATTATAAGAATTTTAGATTTAATGTGAAGAGTCTCACATGTACTTTCTTAGTGATGATATTTTCTGTATCTGTGCCATCCCTCTTATTATAGACTCAGTGCCACTGGTTATAAAGTTGAATCATCTTTGCAGACTCTTGTACTAATGACCTTTCTCTGGTCAGAGACCTCATACAGAATACTGGAATGTGACTAAGACATCATCAGGTCATCACACAGCATATGGTCTCAAATAGTTTCTCAGCCTCTACTTTGCTTATTGGATATTTTCTTTATTTACATTTCAAATGTTATCACCTTTCCAGGTTTCCCCTTTTCCTAAAAACACCCTATCCCATCCTCCCTCCCCCTGCTTCTGTGAGGGTGTTCCTCCACTCACCTACCCACTCCTACCGCTCCGCCCTCGATTCCCCTACACTGGGGCATCTATTCAGCCTTTATAGGACCAAGGACCTCTCTTCCTAACGATGCCTAATAAGGCCATCCTCTCTTACATATGCAGCTAGAGCCATGTGTACTCCTTTGTTGATAGCTTAGTCCCTGGGAGTTCGGGGAGGGGGGTCTGGTTGGTTGATATAGTTGTTCTCCCTATGGGGTTCTAAACCCCCTTCAACTCCTTCAGTCCTTTCTCTTAACTCTTCCACTGGGGACTCCACATTCAGTCCAATTGTTGGCTGTGAGCATCCACCTCTGTATTTGTAAGGCTCTGGCAGAGCCTCTCAAGAGACAGCTATATCAGGCTCCTTTCAGCATGCACTCCTTGGCATCCACAATAGTGTCTGGGTTCGGTAACTCTATATGGGATGAATCCTCAGGTGGGACAGTCTCTGGATGGCCTCTCCCTCAGGCTCTGCTCTACAATTTGTCTCCATATTTGCTTACTTACCTAAGCTTGGTAGTTATCAAGACCTGCCTACTGGTGCAGTAGTGGCAAGACCGGTTTATCAAGGGAAGCAACAGCATTCTTGGTTGGTAATGGAAGCATGATACTGTAAACTTGTGAAGGCATAAGCCACAGAGAAGATGCTATTGTTGCTTTTCTGAAAGTTTCCATCATCACACTGCTTTTTAAAGATTTATTCCCAGATGCATGTGACAGTGGGTAACATAAACAAATAAAACGGGGACATGAAGTTGGGGGAAAAATGAGGATGAGGACTCTTGTGGCAAGCTGGATGGGGACAAATGAGAGTCATAGACAAATAAAAATATAGTATAGGCATGTATGATATTCTTAAAAATAAATAAAAAGATAAAAAATGAATATTTTGTGGGATGTGACTCAAGTTGAGATTGTCTAATAATTTCATCTATACTGACTAGAGAGCAATGAATGGTTTTCTGGAAGAATCTTACCTAGATGAAGTACCTCTTTTCACATGTACCATATGTGAAAGGACACATGATATCAACATGCTTTATAACAAGCATGCTTAACCAAGAAATGGCTTAAGATAGTTTCTACCAGGTCCCTTTGCTATAAAGACATTTCTACAATACTCTATATTTTTATTACTATTTAAATTTTTAATGGGTAAATTACTTTTACTTTTCTCTCATTTTTCAGATTGTAATTACATTGTCTCTTCATCCCTTTTCAGTTCCTAAATGCTCCTACATATGCCTCCTTTCTCCCTTTTGAATTAGTGGCCTCCTTTATCCATAATTTTCCTTGCATATTGATTTATTTCTAAATATATCCTGTTCAGTCTGTAGAACATTATGTGCATGTATATTTTTCAGGGCTGTGCATTTGGCACTGGACAGCCAATTGAGTGTATTTCCCTGGCAAATACACTCAATACCTCTCCTGCTCCCAGTTTTCCATAGTTGTCTTGTAGTTCTTAGTGTAAAGTTGAGGCCTCATGGGCTTCCTCCCATTCACTTTGACATGTCCATTGGTGGTGTCCTTTTTTACCTCATGTTTGGGCAGTTATATCAATGATAATTTATGGGAGTAGCATCCAGAATTACTAGGAGATTCAATCTTAAAGCTAACTAACTGATCTTACGTCTTCTAACCTAAGCCTTAGGTGAAGGAACATTTTGGAAATGTATCCATTGAGGGTTGGCTGCACAACGCTGAATTTTGATTGGTTGTGGTCTTCTCTAGTAATCTCCAAACTGCAGACTTGGAGAGTCATAAAGCACACAGAAGACACTGTTGTTGCTTTTCTGAAAGGTTTCATGGTTACACTGCTTTTTAAATATTTATTCCCAGATGCATGTGACCAGTACTAGCTGGATTCAGTGGGAAGCATGAACAAATAAAAGGGGGACATGAAGTTGGGAAAAAATACAAGGATGGGGATTTCAAAGAGAAGCTTCTTCCATAAAGGGTGAGGACTACATTTATCTGTAGATATAAAGGCAAATTTTGTGAGTATTGTTAGGATTTATACTAGTTTATTTAAGTAGTGGCAATGGTCTATATTTTATAAGCAAATTTTAAATTCTCTTATTTGGATGGAGAGAAATTAAACATTACTTTCTGGAAATGAGTACATACATGTATTATTTGCAATAATCATACAAGGAATATGAGTTCTTTTTTTTACTTGTTTATTATGCAAGGATAAAGTCATAATTTCACTTTTGGCCTTTGAGGTATTTTTAGAATTATCACCTGACAGTTAAAGAAGTAACAAGATATTGTAAATTTTTTAGTAATAAAAATCATGAAATTGTTAAATTATTAACTTATTATTGAATTTATTGATAAATATTCCACAGTATTTATGGAAATTTCATGAGTATAATTATAAAAGTCATATTTTACCCAAATATCCAGAATGTCCCTCACATAAAGAGAACATAGTATTTAGCATATCTTTCCTGAAGCTTTAGTGGCAGAGCTAATTACCCAGAAAAAGGGATGTATTAGGATAGAATATCACACACTTGTAACCTCAAAACAAAATTTCCTTAGCCAAAGCCCTCCCATCTCAGTACCACCATTCACGCTCACTGGCTTCCAAGAGACTCTCCATCCCTCCCAACTCTGCTTGCATCTCTCCTCTTCTCAAGACATCACAATTCCCACACAGTTAACTGGGTTTTCTAAACCCTTTAGCTTTCTCAACATGTGTAGAAATCCTAAGAATGATTCCTCTGAGGCCTTACCTTCTATATCAAACATTAACTCTCAAGCCATTGTATGTGGAATTCACTGTTCTTTGGGACAGCTAATACTATAATTTGTTGTAGGTTGAAATCACTTTTTTATTTCTCAGATTTCAAAATATTAATTTTGAAAAAGTTACATCTGCAGTAAGTAATGAAAGCTTAGCTGTTCCTAAAATGGTTTTTAAATCATACAAAAATAAAGTCCCCAAAATATATCACTTTAAGATTCTAGTGTCATTCTAAAGAAACATTTTAGCCAAATAAAGTAGTAGAACATCATAGCAGTTCATTGTCCAAATAACTTTGTATTAAAAAAAAAGATTTTCACTGCATTTTTACACATCTCTGACCTTTCTTTAATTTTCAGTTCTAACCTAGAGAGCATGGAGAAGTGGACCTATATTCACCTTAGGGAGGCAAATCTTTGTAAATGGCATTTCTTATGCAATTCAGTAAATTTTTTCCCATTAGATAGACTGAAAGCACAACCTAGTGGGAATACGCAATGATACAGACTTCAGAAAAGTGCACACTAAGCAACTTTCAAAGATTGATGGAATAGTTCTGGGATTAGATTATGAAAGTTGAGATCTATAGCAGCCAAACTGGCACAAGGAAGGTAGACCTGGGAGAGATGCCAAGCAGGGTGCGTACTAAGGTGAAGTTGGGGTCGACTCACAAACATGAGCAATAGAGGCTAGCACTTAAAAGCTCTGTGTTTTTACAGTACTTGGCACGGATGCAGGAAATGAATTTAGATTTTTATTTCCTCCATGAACTATTTGATAGTAATTTTAAAGACAGCATCTATAATCCAATAAAATCTATTACCGTAAGCATCCAAGTCAGATCCACATCTATCAGTATATAGCACAGCATATTCATCTTCTCACCAAACTGCCTATTCAAAACAAACAAACAAACAAACAAACATGGAAATATAGACTCCTAAAGAGGTGTACTGAGACAAGCCTAAGATTAGACTATAAATGATGTCATGTTAAAAACAGCAAAGATTATTCAGTTTATTAATATCATCCTGTTTTAGTTAGTAGAAAGTAACCACACTATACAGAAAAGAAGAAAGCCAGCCCATTCATCTTCAAGGATACAACCTTGAAGGAAAACAAAGAGGTACTATACACATACACATACACACACATATATACACACACACACCTTCTGTCTGAAAGCCCAGTGAGTTGTAATGATTTCTGTTACACATTCATTGAATTTGAAGATATGTAGGACATATGGAGATAGCTTATGAGACTAGGGAAAAACATAAGTTCACATCTGAAGAGGAAAAGGATCAAGAAAATGAAACACTGAAGGTCATGTGAGCTCCACCCACATCAATGAGTTGAAACTTAATGAAGACCACATGAAGGGGCAAATTGACTCCTTCCATCCCTTCAATCATGTAACCATTCAGCATTTGCTCTTCCAGAGAACACAGAATTAAAATGTCATCTTGAGATATATATATATATGTATATATATAATCAAATGGATTGAAACATGACTATTAAGATACTTCATAATAGAAATTTTACATTTTAATCTATCATTCACACACAAAAATAATAAAGCAATATACCAAAATATGATTGTAAATTCAATGATCTAAATTTCAAAACCTTCCTCATAAGCCTATATGAGATTCCTGAAATTGGAATTATTTTTAAGATTTGTGACTTGTTTTAAAATAATCTCCTTACTTTAATATAACCTTAGATTAATGGAAATGTTGCAAATATACTTCTGATAAGTCGCAAATATACTTTCCTCAGTTTCCATGGTTAATAATATCTTATATTAGTACGTAGCATTCACCAAGGATGAAATCAACAGACATGCTTATGTTTACAGAAAGAATTTCATAAGGCCTCCACTCTAGAAAAAAACTACAGGTTTCTAAAGAATGCTGAGAGTGGGAGAAATAGTCTTCCCCAGGAAAAAACACACTAACTGGTTATCAAATCCCAAATGGTCACCCCTGAAAACATATATACAAGGAAAATTATATAGACTGAGATTATATTTATGTATTTAGGAATGTGAGTACATCAACATTTAAAGGAACATGAGCTGATAATTTACAAATAATGAGGAAAACTACATGTAAGGATTTGAAGAGTGGAAGTAGAAAGTGCACATAATATAATTATAATCTCAAAAAATTATTTTACAGTGAGTGTATTGTATTTGACCAAAGCAAATGCTCTTCGGGGTTCCTTGTTTTTTACAGAGGTACTGCTTAAATTCCAGGGGCTTATCAGAACACCGAACTGCAGTCATCCCAGAGTCTTGGTAGCACAGCACATGCCATCCTAGAGTTTCAGTGGGATACTGCACTGCAGTCACAAGGAGTTGTGGCTTGAATGGTTTCTCTTATTTTCATTGACTGAGGACTTTGGTGATTTTAAGAAATGCTGTTGAGTTTTTATAGAATCCTGTTTCACTTTTATAAAATGTTCCTTGGATGAAATTGTCTGACATTTTCCTCATTATTAGTCTTAGGATTTTGGAGAGGAAAACTACAGGGGTAAAGTGTCACTCTTACCACATCCTATTAAGTGGACAGACAACGAAAGTGACTTAGTGCTATTGATGTTGTGATCTTGGCAGCCTCACAGAGGTAGTGTTTGTTATTCATTTCCCTCCAAGTTCCCACTGTCTTCAGTATGCTATGTGAATGAAAAATATAAAATTGTGCCTCTGTTATTTGAGAGCCAAATACCTACATACATTACTTAAAGTCACCAAATACTATTTACTTCTAACTAGCACTAGCATATTTATTCAATAGTTTATTGATTACTCTGTATCACAGTTCTATAGTCCATTGTTTACTCTGTTTCTAAACGTGGTTCAGCATTGGCCATTAGTACTATCAGAAGACTCATCTATCACTTTGAAAGGCCTAGTATGTGAGTGCCAATGCATATATATATGTACAAATCTCTTCAAATTCTTGTTACACAAAATAGTAAAAATATAAAACAAAACAAAACAAAACAAAAAAACATGTTTGATATTTCCCACTATAGTATTTCAACTTCTTGAAGACCTGTGTTAATATGTTGGGTGATAATAGCCTAAGTAAAACTTGAGCTTCAATGTAATTATATATTGCTTCTGGATAGGTCTTCCTTTTAACCCTCTCCATCTATAAAGAGCATTTTCATCGATGCTAAACAGTTTGTATATGTATGTACATATGTGTGTGTGTATAAAAATATTTCTGTACATACTATCTATGTTTATGTTTATCTACATGTAATTAGCACTGCAATGGTGAGATTTTTGTTTGCCTTTACTTTCTTTTTTAAAAATATTTCTCATTTAGTGTGTTAGTGACTGAGTTTTGGTATATTTTAGAATAACTCATATAGCATAAACACACACATGTCAACATCTTTGTGACTACTTGTCCTCATTCCAATCCCCAATTATCCTCTCCTGGAAATTTCCACCTTCAAAACAGCCCTCTCTCTGCCTGGTCTTACAGGTTTTACGCATTCCATTTTCTTCTATTGTATTTGAGGAAGACATGATTTTTGGTCTTTGCTCTCTTGTATCTCTACTGGAATTTTCACATCAGTAGTAGTTTGTTAGTGTGTATTTATTTGGTTTTGCTCAGATAAGCTTTTCTTTTCTTTTCCTTTTATGAATCTTTCCATTTATTTATATCTTAAATCATATCCCACTTCCAGGTTTCATTCTCCATAAGCCCCCCCCATCCCACAACCTCCCTCTCCTTCCTCCCCTTTGCTCTCCCACCTACCCTCTCCTGTCCCATCCTTCCAGCATTCACCTATACTGGGGCATCACACCTCCACAAGGCCAAGGGTCTCCCCTCCCATTCATGTCAGACAAGTCCATTCTCTGTATCTGGAGCCACGGATTCCTCCTGGAACATTCCTTTTATTTTCAAGTTCATACAAACCAGTGCCATTTTGGAAGACAGAATCTCAACTGAGGAACTGTTTCCATCAGATTGACCTGTGAACAAGTCTGTGGGATATTTTCTTGATGAATGATAGATGTGTGAAATGAGAGAGGTCAGCACTTGAGGGTGCCTCTCCAGAGTAGGTTGTTCTGGGTTGGTCAAAAATGCAAACTGAGCAAGCTATCTAAAGCAAGCCAGTAAACAGTGCCCCAACATGGTTTCTACATCAGCTCCTGTTTTGAATTCCTACCATGACTTCACTCAGGGACTCATTAAGACATGTAAACAAAATAAATTCTTTTTACTCAAAGTTACTTTCTGTCACAGCAAAATATAAAGCAAACTAGGACACTTACTTATGTCCAACC
This sequence comes from Mastomys coucha, assembly GCF_008632895.1. Taxonomy (NCBI): domain Eukaryota; kingdom Metazoa; phylum Chordata; class Mammalia; order Rodentia; family Muridae; genus Mastomys; species Mastomys coucha. The sequence goes on from NW_022196912.1 coordinate 64,266,949, forward strand.
CTAACCCAATACCACACAGATCATGCTATCCTTCTTCTCTTCTTGCTATGAACGACCACAACAAGTGTTCCTTTGACAGTGCATGAGAAGACTGCAGTTTAAAAATGACATTACTCATGTTACACGGTTTGCTTTTATAAGCATTCACTAAATAAATAACTCCCTTATATGAACGAAAATACGTTTTTAAAAAGTCAATACTCAAAACAAGACAGATTGCTCAGTGCTTAAGATTACTCAGTGCTTAAGAGCACTGGCTGCTTTTTCAGGGAACCAGGGATTAATTTCCAGCACCCACATGGTGGCACAGAGCCATCTGTATTTCTAGGATCAGGGATTCTTTTGCCTTCCAAGGGCATAAGGCATGCACATGCCGCACAAATGTACATGTAGGAAAACACACAAAGCAATACAGTAAGATTTTGAAAGAAGTCAATACTCAAGAAAATATGCATTCTCTTATTTTATCGATTAAAATACCTTTTTAAAAATTTTTTGACATTAGAATATGACAATATTTCTTCCTTCTCTATCGTCTCCAAACATTCAGATGTACTCCCCCATATTTTTCAACTAATGGCCTCTTTTATTACTAAATATTCTTGTGTGGACATGCATGTTTGTGTTTGAGTGTATGAGTGTGTGTGCATGTGTGTGTGTGTGTGTGTGTGTGTGTGTATGTGTGTGTGTGTGTGTGTGTGTGTGTGTGTGTGTGTGTGTGTGTGTGTGTGTGTGTGTGTGTGTGTGTGTGTGTGTGTGTGCATATGTGTATGTATGGGTCTTCCTAAATATAACCTCTCCAGTATAGAGAATGCCACCTGTATTTTTATTTTTAGTGCTGACTCTTTGACAGTAGACAACAAATTGGTGTTTGCTTCCCTGGACAAGACCAGTTTCCTGCTTCCAACTTCCTTAACTTCCCTACACTTGATTCTATAGGGTTGAGGCCTTAAAGGATTTTTTTCTTCCCACTTTAGCATTTCTGTTGGTGTTGTCCTTGTTCACAGAATTTTGGGGTGATCATGTTGGTGAAACTTTAATGGTATAACTTCTGTTATTACTAGGAAACACAAAACACAATCTTACAGCAAACTCCCTGGTCCACAAGGCTCTTGCAATTGTTTCCTTTTTTTTTATTAGATATTTTCTTTATTTACATGTCATATGATTACTCCTTTCCCAGTTTCCCCTCAAAAAAAAAAAAAAAACAAAAAAAACAAAAAAAACCCTAAAAAACAACAAGAACAAACTTCTGTTGCCTCCCCCTCCCCCTGCTTGCCACCCCACCCTCTCCCATGTATTGACCTTGGCATTCTCCTACACTGGGGCACAGAACCTTCACAGGGCCAAGGGCCTTTCCTCCCATTGATGCTTAACTTTGCAATCCTCTACTATACACATGCTGCCAGAACAATCAGTCTCACCATGTATACTCCTTGGTTGGTGGTTGAGTCCCTGGGAGCTCTGAGGGTACTAGTTAGTTCATATTGTTGTCGGTCCTAAGGGGCTGCAAACCCTTCAGCTCCTTTAGTCCTTTCTCTAACTCCTTCATTGGAGACGCTGTACTCAGTTCGATGGATGGCTGTGAGCCTCTACATCTGTATTACCATTGCTTCTTTAGTGTTTCCCAAACTTTAGATGGAGTACTGTTTTGCAAATGCTTCAACTGGGATTGGACTCCAGAACTCTTGAGTTTTAATTGGTGTGGTTTTCTATATGGTAAAAAAGAGAAGTTTAAAAGAGAAGTTTCCTTGATGAAAGTCAAGGAATACATTTACCCGTTGGTGTAAGCATAGATGACAATAGGAATATCTGAAAAAGACACAAGGAATCAAACTAGTAACTCTTTACCTTTAAAAGCCTACAGCACATGTAATTCCATGTGTAATTATACATATATAGCTTTAATGAACTTGCCTCGTGTGGATACATGTGGATACCCTCATAAGGGTACTCCTAAGAGCCATAGGCCATCTAACATAAACCTCAGTTCCAGGCCCCAAAGCACTTTTGAGTTGTTGACCAGGGCTGTCCAAAAGACTCCCAAAAACTTGGCGGCCTATGCTCTGTTTGAGACAGCTTTCCAGCCTGTTTTCTCTCTTTTCTGCTTTCTTTCTCTCTGATCTGCTTTTTCTGGAGATCTCCAGACAGCTCTCTCTATGTTCTGCTAGAGATAATTCTCCAGGTAGTTATCCCTTGCTAGTCTAAAAATTCTCTGTATATTTTTGGTTGTGAGTTTAACCCTTAACTACTGAGCCATCTCTCCAGGCCAAGGTGGTTGCTAGAGAGGTGAGGCAGGAGTAGATGAGTGGGTGAGGGAGCACCCTCTTAGCAGAAGGGGAATAATATCTGAAATGTAAACTAATAAAATGATTAATTAAAAAGTTGTTTAGATAGCTCATCTCTGGCAGAACATGAGCCTAGTCTTTTATTTTCCAGATCCATCTACTCATTTACTCCAAATACCCTTTTGAATCAGCATCCCATGACCCAGCCCCATTGATTCTTAAGAGAGAGCAAGAACACATTTTTTTTTAACATTGCAAAAGAGTTCAGGGATCTGCCTGCTTCTGTTAAGCACAGAAGACAAGCTAGCTTGGTGGGACCCAGTACTGAAATTACCATTTCACCCACACCTGGGTCTAACCTTGCTCTGCCCCAGGCTGGCCCTGAATTCAGGAATTCATTTGCCTTTGTAAGTATAAACAAAACATTTTAGCTGGGTGGGATCTCCTGAGTTCACCACTCCCTAAATCTCTTTATCTCCTTCTTTAGTATCTTTCTGACAAGTTGGGTGAGCCTATACCATGGATGCTTATGTTCCTTTATATTTGTGAAGCCCCTTATAATTTGTATTGCATTCTTGCATTTTGAGAAATTATATATTTTCAAACTCATGATTTTAAGAGTTCTCTTCCACAGTCTTTGCTGGGTCCAGCAATACAGCCTATTACTGTTGATCTCTCAGCCTCCAGGGATGGAAATTAACTCCTTATATCTGAAAATACCATGCCCTTCAGAAACAAGTCCCAGAGACCACTAAGATGAAAGTTATCTGAATGGTCCCTCCCTGAGGACTAGATTTTGTAGTACCAGAAAGTGAAAGTGTCATTCAGTCTTCCGAAGGAGGGAGACAATCAACAGTCTACCCAGCAATATCTATGAACCACATCAACTATCAGTAAGACAAGATAAGCCTAAGAGTGGTACGTGCATAGGCCTTGGCAGTAACAACCAGCTCTCTAATTGGATTTAAGACATGGTCAATGAAGAGCAACCCATGCCTGGTACTCATAACCTAGCTAACTACTCAGTGTTAGTAAAGTCATGATGGTTGGAGGCAACTCTTCAACCACTAAGTTATTAAACCAGCATTAATCCCTAACAGCAGTCCATAAACATTTTTCCTTATTGGCTAAAATTATCTTTAAAGTTACTTTACCAAAATAAAGGCATCTATGTCTACTACTTTTCTCTTTGTATCTCACTTTATGAGTTAAAAATAACTTCTGACTGAAGCCCTGAGAGCCAGAAGAAAGAATGAAAACAAACAACCTCAGAAGGTAGGAGGTTGGGGGACCCCCCCCCAGAAAGTATCTGAGGCCTGGGAGAGGAGACACTCTCAGGACTCAAAGGGAGGGACCCTAGATAAATGCCCTACAGTGGGGAGAGGGAACTTGTAGAGCCCACCTCCAGCAAAAAGACAGGGCATCAAATGAGGGATGGGGTTGCCACCCCACAGTTTAAACTCTGACTCATAATTTTTCCTGTCTGAAAGAACTGCAGGGATGAAATTGGAGAGGATCCTGAGGAAAAGACAGTCCAGCGACAAGTCCAAAGTGGGATCCAGCTCCATGGGAGGCCCCAAGGCCTGAAACTATTACTGAAGCTATCATGACTGCCCTCCAAAAAAACCCAACAAGCAGCTAAAAGAGTCAGATGCAGATATATGTACCCAAGGAATGAACAGAAGCTGCTGACCCCTGTAGTTGAATTAGGCAAAAGCTGGAAGAAGTTGAGAAGAAGGGCGAACCTGAAGGAGGACAAGCAATCTCAATTAACCTGGACCTCCGAAATCTCTCAGACACTGGATCACCAATCAGGCAGCATGCACCAACTAATATATGTCCCCCAACAAATATACAGCAGAGGACTGTCAGGTTCAGTCAGAGAAGATGCTAACTCTCAAGAGACT